>NC_091375.1:19491814-19566814 GCF_038502225.1 Cherax quadricarinatus
TTTTTCCTTAATAGTGTTAGAAACAGCGATTAATGATGATTAGGGGCATTTATGTCCACAGACGTAAATGCCTTGAATCATAGTGATGACCTAGGCTGCATATTTTTGGATAGATTCTGAAAGTATCATTACTTTGTCTTCTGCAAGTCCCGACATTATAGAGCGAGGATCCTGGAGGATGGCGAGTTAGGAAGCCTTATTTGAACCTCCAGAATTGTGTACATGGAATCAGGTTCGTCCACAGGGTCAAGGACAGAGGACAAAGTCCTTACTGGGATCTTAGGTGACTCCAAGAATAGTTTAATCTGATTAATGTGATAGAATTTACCCAAATTGGATTTATAAATTTAAATTATAATTATTTTCACTACACGCGTCGGTCCCACAAACCTGGCTTTAAAGGTGTGACCAGGCACAAGTTCCTGAACAAACACCTTGTCTTCTGGGTTAAAGGAACAAAATTAAGAAGTTTTGTCATACCTCTGTTTCCATGTTGTTTTGAGAGGATTTTAGGTTGGCCGTAGCCAACTGATGTGCCACGTGCAATTTTGAAGTAGGATCGTAGGGCATCTTAGAGGCATCTTCTAAGCATCCTTCTTTGAGCACGTACAGTGGGCCCCTCACATTATGCTCAAAAGCACTGTACCATGTTAATTCCTGCAGAGTTTATCGCACTGCAAACAGCAACAGAGGACGTGAGTCATCCCAGTCTGTAGGAAAATGCATACAATATTTATGCCACATAGTTTTTAAGGTTTGGTGAAACTTTTCTAAGGCGCCTTTGGACTGATGATGATAGGATGTAGACAAATTTTTGTTAATTCCTACCCTAGATATAAATTCTCTGAATGCTTTTTCTCTGAAATTTGTGCCATGGTCACTTTGAATAAATCATGAAATGCCAAAAGGGGGAAATAAACTTAATGAGCGCTGTAAGAAAGACTTTTGTATATTAACCATGTATAGGTACTGCCTCAAGATGTCTAGGAGAATGATAAACAGATAGTGGTTACCTGACTTGGCCTTCAGCAAGGGTCCCACACAGTAGACTAGTAGATCCGCAAATGTGTCTCCATCAGTGAGTACGGGACGAAGTGGTGCGGGTTTAATATAGTGTCCGGACTTACCAACTTACTGACACTCACAATAAGATCGAATGTAATTCCGCACCTCTCGTCTTATACCTTATCAATGAAAATGCTGTAATATCCTATAAAGGCTATTACAGCATTACTGTAATATCCTGTAAATGATATTACATCATTACAGCTCACGAACTGTGAGCTATTTCAGGACCTTCTTCGGTACTACCAGTCTGGTTTTAACGCTCCTGCTACCTCCTTACCTTAGTAAGGAATCGTTCAAGACTGTACAACGTCAGGCTCTTATGGGAGTATTGAGCACCAGCGTGGAAGTCACACCTAGTCAAGCACGTCAAGAAATTATAGGATGTGCAAAGGTTTGCAACAAGACTAGTCCCGGAGCTAAGGGGAATGTCCTACGAGGAGACGTTAACGAAAATCAACCTAACAACATGGAGGATAGGAGGGATATGGGGACATGATAACGACATATAAAATGGTAAAAGGAATTGAGATGGTAGAGAAGGACAGGATGTTTCAGAGATGGGACACAGCTACAAGAGGTCACAACTGAAACTGAAGACTCAGATGAGTCACAGGAATGTTAGGAAGTACTTCTCCAGTCAAAGTTGTCAGGAAGTGAAACAATCTGGAGAGAGATGTGGTGGAGGCAGGATCCATACATAGCTTTAAGAAGAGTTAAAATAAAGCTCATGGAACAGAGAGGGAGTGGACCTAGTAGCGACCAGCGATGAGGCGGGACCAGGAGCTGTGACACGACCCCTACAACCACAAATAAGTGACTGCAAACAAATGAGTACACACGCACACACACACACACATACACACTGGAGGACAGGAGGGTCATGGGAGACATGATAACGACATATAAAATACTGCGCGGAATAGACAAGGTGTCCAGAGATGGGACACACAAGACTCAGATGAATCAAAAGGATGTTAGGAAGTATCTCATCAGTCATAGAGTAGTCAGGGCGTGGAATAGCCTAGAAAGTGAAATAGTGGAGGTGGGAACCATACATAGTTTTAAGGCGAGATATGATAAAGCTCATGGAGCAGGGAGAGAGAGGACCTATTAGCAATCAGTGAAGAGACGGGGCCAGGAGCTATGATTCGACCCCTGCAACCACAAATAGGTGAGTACAGTCTTACGAAGCCTAGGGAGGCAAAACTAGTCTAGGGGAAAATTTAAGCACCGCGCTAAACCGGTCGACAATACCCTTATTAATAAACTAAGATTTGATTCTAAAGAAAAGTCAATTAAACTCTCCTGTAGGAGAATAAACATGTATAACAAACAGTATATACAAAATAAACCCACGTTCAACACTTATCAAAAACCCGTAAACCTAAGAAAATTACCACGGCCAAGGACTCTAGTGGGCTGGCATCATCCCAACCTTCTGGTAATCACATTATTATTTCTATTTTTTTGTCCAATTTACAAAGGCCCTAATATTAATTACTACATAGAAGAGTATATCCCATTATTATCCCTGTGCCCCACTGCTATCTTTAACATATATAACTGGCTGAGAGAAATGGGAGGAGAGCACAGGATGGAAAAGTATCAGACTCCAGAAAAACTGGTTGGATAATCACAATAAAAAAAAATAATTGGTGGGGCTGTGACTATGAACAAAGTACTGAAGTTTTCACTGTTGACCCCTCAGAAGTTATCACTGTTGACCCCTCAGAAGTTATCACTGTTGACCCCTCAGAAGTTGGGCCACTGAAGCCTTCAGTTACACTGTCATTCCTAGGAAAACTCTGGAGTCACCCTACACTGGTGATCCTAAAAAACAAGTGGGTTCTTGAGTATCAACAACACTCAAAAAACCCACGATCACTATTCATGACCCAACAGATTTATGACGCATCGCAAACCCTTTGGTTCAACAGCCCGTAGGACACCAGCATAAAAAACACAGATGAGTCATAACTGCCAGCACCTAAACAAAGGCATGTAAAACTTACGTGACTACCTCTAGATCACACACCAGGAAAATCTGATATCACCACCACCAACTCAACTCGCTTCTTTTCTCTAGGTGGTCAGTGACGTCATTTACTCGCTCACTGCAAAACATGAGTAGATAAATAATCTACATGTACAAATTACTGTCTGTACATTTTTTACACACGAGATAATGCATCAGCAACCACACTTTCTGTTTCCTTCACATAATCACCAAGTTCAGAGGTTCAAGCTGCAAACCCCATCTTGTGAGTCGTTGATTGTAGTGCCTCATTAGGATTGTGGTCACTCTTACACGTTAATGGGAGGAGGAGATCCTGAAACATACACAGAAAAATGCTGCACTGCCTACACCAAAGCTTGAGTCTTCTTTTCTATGGTGTTATAATTACTTTGGTGAGTTTAAAGTTACATCGTGAAATAGCTTACTGGCAATGATTGTCCTGCTATTTCTTGCATCAATGCAGCACCAACATCAGTGTGGCTGCTATTTTCTTGAAGAGAAAATGGCAGTGCAGAATTAGGACTAGTGAATGCAGGTGCACTAGTAACTAGAACTTTTCCTCTCTCAAATGCTCTCTGGGCAAAACTTCCTGTAAAATATTTCCTTGCTCACTCTTCCACTCTTTGCTGGCTAATTACATGCTCTAGAATGGCCAAAAATACTTTTCAGCATTTTAACTGGTAGATGAGCATCAGTGGGCTTAGTTAAATGTTCTCATAGCTGTTTCACATGTGCAGCCCAGGTAAGAAAAACAATATAACAGATAGTCCAAATGTACCTTCCTGCATCCTCTGTTGAAAACAGGCTGGAATATTGCAAAGCCCAAAGGGAAGAACCCAATACTGAAAAAGTCCATCAGGTGTCACAAAAGCGGAGATGTCACTGGTACATGGAGTTAAAGGGATATGATAATCCTTCAACAGGTTTAATTTGTTCACATATTTAGCTCTCCCCCACTGAATCAATCACATTATCCATTCTAGGATGAGGTAAACAGTCAGTCTTAGTTAATAAATCTACTTTTTGGTAGTCAGTGCACGTCTTCATGGTGCCATCTGGTTTGGAAACTGTTAAGCAGGGTGATGCCCACTCACTTTCGCTTGGTATTACTAAATTAGACAAGTAAGAATTTCATCTCCTCCATACTTGCTTTCCCTTTTGAGTTTATTCTATAAGGAACCTGCCAAATTGGCTCAACTTTCCTTACATTTATATTATGGGGCTTTAAAACTGCTGAAATTGGGAGTGTCCCCATACAATTGCTCAATATCAGAGAGAGAAACTTAATTATATCTGCAATACTTTCCTTTCCTTACTAAAGTGAGTAGGGTCCTTTAACAAGGTCCCATTACAAAGACATACATCTGTGGTTGCCTGAAAATCGGCGTTTAACACTGAACCATCTACTACCAAAACTAGCCTTACCAGATCTCTGATGATGACTCTGAATTCACTGTCTGCTTTGATGGTTCTAATGTCCTTGATCTGGGCAAGGTTCCTCAGCACCATAAAGTAGCTATTAAAATATTTGTATCTCTATTTTACTTCAGTAGTATAAGCTTTTGTAACCAGTTAGTGTATCTTAATTAGAGAAAGGTTGTGTTTTCTTGTTAATTTTTTTATAAATTATGTATATTTATGATATGATAACTTGAGAATTACTCTTCTGAATACTGTCAAGCATGAAACTCTAATGCATATAACCATTTTAACTGCTATATCAGTCTCATATTGTCACTGAGTCTTTCTTCATACCCAAATTTTCGTTTCAGGGTCAGCTGCTCAGTTCCTGATTTCTTTGCCCTCTATATTTTTTCCAAGCTCTAGTACATGTTACTTTGTCCTCCGTCTACTCTTGGATGAACCATGGACTCAATCTCCCATTGCTTGTTTTGCTCCTGAGTATAAATTTCTCCTCTGCCTTCCTGCACTTTCTGCCCACATGCTACATCATCTCATTCATTGCCTTCCCTTCTAGTTTCCTCTCACACTGCACCTGATTCAGGAACTACTTCATGCATGTGTAATCCCATCTTTTAAAGTTTGGCATCTAATTTCATTCCCATTGTACTTCTCTATTCAAGTTTGCTTCTACATCATGAGGTCACTAGCACTGAGCATCCCCTATGTCAGAATCACTGAGGGTTAATACATGGTATAGCCTTGTTGGTTCATCCACTCTTCTCTCTATCTGGTTGTGTCCCTAAAATGCTAGTGTGAAGTTCATTACTGCCTCCAGAATCTTAGCCCTCCATGTTACTGGTCCCCCATATATCACCTTGTGATTAAAATAACCCATCATCAGCATCTGTGCCCTGGTTATGTGGCCTCTTCTGGTCATCTCACCTAATCTATCTACCATTGCTCAATTGTTATGTCATGGTATCATGCTATTTAGTGCAGGGTTGCACAACACTGTTATCACCACCTAGGGATCAACTGCCTCAAGTATGCCTGCTATCGTATCATCCAGCTCCCCTTTCCCTTTTCTTCTGATCTCCTCAAAACACCGCTGGTTTCATATGATCATTACTACTTCTCCTATGGTCCCTCAGTCTTTCCTCGTAATCTGATATGCAGCTGGAAAGATCAAGTCTGTTATTATATCCTTGAGCTTTGTCTTGGAGAATGTTATAATGTCAGAGAATGCTTACACTGTGTGTTTGGAGGGACAGGTGAGGGGGGGGAGAGGACTAGGGATTGAGGGGCGTTTGTGCGTGGGTGAGCCTGTCGATGCCATGCCTTGAAAATCACTTTCATTGAGCAGTTTCTTTCTTTTGCAGAACATTTTCCATCTGGGTCTAGTCATCTCCTCTTATTGCTTTCATGATGCTTTCAATCATTGTTTTCTCTCCTTGTCTTCTTGATTCATAAGTTTCCAGTTCAACTTCCTGGAGCCCATAAATAATGACTGATCCCTCCCTTTCACTCTCGCACTGCATATCCCTATGTATCCCCTGATTCGATTTAGTTGCATCCATTGCAGCATTTCTTTCTTCAGTCTCTTCACTATCTGTTGTCCCTGGGCACAGTGGTCTGTCATTTTCCCTTTTCAGCTTTTTCTGGGCACTGTTGTGGTCAGTTAGTGCCTCTACGTATAGCTTAGCTCTATCATTTTCTACAGTCCCCTCTGTTGTTCCTGATGCAATCCTCTTTTTTTCTCTGGCTCCACTATGGTCTGATAGGGCCTATGCATACAGTTTCACTCCTTCATTCCCTATGGTCCCTTTGTTTGTGACTGAGGTAGCAGTTTCTGATGTTATGCCCACATTGCTCTTTAGTTCTTTAGACTTTCAGATTTTTCAATCTCTCTTCTAATCTCTGTATCTTAGCCTCTGCAGCTCTCCTTCATTTTCATGCTAAGCTCCCTCTCTAAGGACCCACAGAGAGATGTTGTCCGATCCCATCGCCTTTGAGGTATCAAGGTCACTTAGTAGCTTCTTCACCTCCTCCTCGGTTGTGTGTATTTCATTCAACACTTGTAGGTTGGTGTACCCTCTGTTTTGTCTTCCCAGTGTCCCTTCTGCCTCTACTGTAAATACTTCCTTAAATCTCTTCCTTGGCCCGAGAACACTCATGACAGTGGTATCTCAAGGATTAATTTCAGTCTCATCCTGTTTGAATACCCGCCTCAACAAGCAGTCTATAAAGCAATGAAATCATGAAACAAGTGATTTTAAATAATTTACAAAACTGCGGCAGGCCAGGACTCGACCCTACGAATCTTGTATCGCCTCCAGAGACAGCACAGTGTACGTATTACCTTACCACTACACCACTGATCCTACAAGAAACAAGCACACAGCACTTAGCTATGTGTTTGCCATGGCCCGAGGACACTAGTGGCAGTGGTATCTCAATGATTAAATTCAGCCTCATCCTGTTTGAACTCGCCTCAACAAGCAGTCTATATAACAATGAAATCACGAAACAAGCGATTTTAATTAAATCATTTACCAATGGTGTAGAATTAGGGAGGATATGATTTAGGTGTAGAAATCTATAGCCTAGACAGGACTCACAGCAATGGTTTTAATTTGGAATAATTCAGAATCAGGAAGGATATAGGAACGCACTGGTTTGGTAATAGAGTTTGTGGATAAATGGAACAAACTCTCGAGTACCATCATAGAAGCTAAGACGTTGTTTAGTTTTAAAAATAGGTTAGATACATACATGAGGGGGTGTGAGTTGGATCTGACTTGTTTGTACTACTAGGTCAGATGCCGTGCTCCTTCCTTAAGTGAATGTGACCTTACGTGACTAGGTTAGGGCGTTGACTTAATCCGGTAGGAGAATAGGACCTGCCTCGCATGGGCTACTAGGCCTGCTGCAGTGTTTCATCTTTCTTAATTTGTTGTAGTCCAGTTCGAATCAACACTGTCGTCGAGAGATCACTGATAAATGGTTCGAGAAAGGAATACGCCTGTGGGAAATCGAGAAGTCATGAATAGCAAACCGAATGACTGAATCTGCTTGTTTGTTGCCCCGAACATCGATGTGTCCTGGAATCCAGCAAAAAAAAAAAAAAAAATCTTTGTTTTTAATGGACATTCCAAATCAGCTATACGATGAGGTAAGTCGAAAATTTACTAAAGGGTCTGTAATGCTCTTAGGAAGTCTAAATCAAATACATTTAAATGGCTAGGCGGACAAAGAAAGCAATGTGTATGATAACAGTGGGAACTGCATATATCCCTGCCGCAAGAACACTTGCCGATGTTAGTACAAGACCTTGGAATCTTCTTTATTGGAAAACAACTGCCGGCATCAACAAGGAATTTAGAATCATTACTGCAACAGCATGAGAATGAAACTGGAAGAGTTTCATAAAGTTCTAGTAGGCAAATGAGCTTCCGCACTTAGCAGTTGGGAGGGGCAATTATTGTCACAACCTCCCGAGTAGAGAAAGAAAAGTAAGATACAGAGTGAACGTAAAGGGAAGGCAAATCTAGTCAAGTCTTTAGAGAGTGAATACTGAGAGAAAATGGTTATAATAAATGAGAGACGATTAAGTAAATTAGCTATAATAATATCCGTTACCATTCGATACTTGGAAGGCTCGTCAAGGTCGCAGAAGCTGACAAAATATCGGAGACTATAGATATCACGTCGATCTTACAAAATTGAGGCGTTTGCATTTGTATATAGGATCTCAACTAGGTAAAATTGATAAGCCATGAGACACAAACGCTATCTTTGATAAACTGGGTCAAGATTAAAAGGAACAGCTGGAGTCCATGACTCACGAAATCGTAATGACACGATTGCAAACAAACCATACCGTGGGCGGGACTTGAACCCGCGGTCAGAAACGGCTTTGAGGGGACTTCAGCTAGAGTTCGTCACAGCCACGCTAGCGGGAGATTCGTCTGTAAAAACTTACATTTGTGGACACAGTGGTGCCTACGCTAACCTTCCTATGGTGTAGAAATATACCTAGTTGGACTAATCTTATTGAAGCCAGCTGGCCCAGTGGCTAATGCGACGGTCTGGAGTTTTTGAGACTCTGACCGCGGGTTCAAGTCCCGCCCGTGGTATGATTTGTTTGCAATCGTGTCATTACGATTTCGTGAGTCATGGAGAGAAGTGGCCACAGTCCAAGAGAAAGTGCCAGGGCTAAACCCAGCAGCTAGGCGCTCGTGGGCGGATGGGAAACAGGAGGAGCACGCTGAGTATGCATCGGTCTTGTGGTGGTTAGTCTTGACTCTTGAGAAGCTAGCAGCAGGCTAGGTCTTAAAAGAGGGCAGGCAGGTAGGAACATGAGAGGACAGCACACTGGTGGGTGTTATAGGAGTGATTAAGGCGGCAGGTTTGAAGTAGAGCCATTTTCAAACTTTTTGAAGCTGCTCTTGGGAAGGTGGAGTAGTTTAGTCTTGTTACTGAAGGTGAAACATATAGGCTTGATGAACTCAAGAACTTGGGTGAGTGTGAAGTGAAGAGGTGATTCGCAGGCATACTTGACGGTTTCAGCACCGAGGCTTTTGTAGAGCTCAGTGCACGTCACGGTGTCAAGAATTGATGGAGAAGTGTAGAAGGTAAGATTTTCCCATGAGGGTGCATTGGAAGAAGAAAAAGAAGATATTGTGCTGTGTTGTAGAGGTCTGAGCTTTGCTCGGACTTCTATAACACATATGTCATCAAAGATTTGTTAGGTTACACCTTGAATTAAGGAAAGATCGTAGATTTCGCCTTACGAAACAGACAAAGCAAATTTGACAGTAATTATGGACAAGGTAGATTATAGTGGAAATATGAACATGTTAAGTTGATGACAAATATTGTCTAGTGCTCAGCCGTCTAGAAAAACCAAAGGAGGCAGATTTATTTAATTAATAACCTTCAAAAGGAATGTCTTTAAAAGTCCAGTATAGGTACGAAATTTGGGTAAGAAATCTCTTTACTATAATGTACGGAAAAAATAGGGTATGGTGCGAAATTATGGGACAGTATTTCTGACAGTTACAAATCCCGGGAAAAATACTGTTCCGTACCCTAAGTGCACACGGAAGAGTGTATACAGGGGAGTGCACACAGGACAGTGCACTCAGCGAGGGGAATACAGGTAAGTTCACACAAGTTAGTACACATTGGTAAGTGTACCCAAGAAAGTGCACACAAGAGAAAGAGTACACATCGGATAACATACAGGACAGAGTACACACGGGAGTACTCACGGGAGAGTATACACAGGAGAGTGAACACTGGACAGTAGACGGCACACAGGAGAGTTCTCACGATAGAGTGCTCACATCAGGAGACCGCACACACGAGAGTACTCATGTGACATGAAGGTGGCGACGTAACTGTACCTGAGCAATGTAACATATTAATGATGCTGCGTCTTTTTGATGCAAAACCATTTTCATAAAACGCAGTCATTTTACCCTTAGTGCTTGACACTAAAATCCAGCGAGAGAGAGAGAAAGGGAGGAGGTTACATGTGTTCCGCACAGAAGTGTCCTTGGGCCATTGTTATGGAATATCTGTATTCAGTGACCTTCTTCAAGTCATCCCGGAATCCCATTCATATGCAGACGACATTTACATATCTAAGAGAAGAAAATGCAGCTGCTATGAAAGTCTGACAAAAACGGTGGAAAGTAACATTTGCTCCTGAGAAAACACAAATGATGATGGTCTCTTGGCACCCTGATAGTAATGCCAGAGCAGTGATAAGAATGAATGGGAGAGTGTTAGTACGCGGGGACGAAGCTGATATCCTTGGGGTGAAATTTGACTCTAAACCGACGATGAAGAACCACGTTTTAAATCTTGCAAACAAGGAGGCAGGGAAGCTTACAGTATTTCCACACATCTCGCATCGGCTTAACAGTAGAGGTTACAAGATTCTGTACGGGGCAAAAGTTCGCTCACACCTTGAGTATGCTCCACTTTCTTGGACTGCCTGCCCTCCGTCTCATCTGCAACTTCTTGACAGAATAGAGAACAGAGCAAGACGACTCATCTCTCGCCTGGACCCAGTCTGGATAGATCTGTCATTTTAGCAGAGCCTTCAACACCAGAGGGATGTGGGTGGCCTTACTGTTATGTGCAAGGTTAATATTGTCAAAGTACCACACAGCGAAAAGTGAGCTTATAAACAACAAGACGGGCAGCAAGTAGCAACTTCAATCTGAGTGTAATCGTCTCCAGAACATCACTTCATCTGAGACCACTTATTCCCATGATGACTCAAGTCTGGAACATGTTCGTACAGCATAATAATATCAAGGAAATAGGTAGTTGATCAAATAAATTCCTGGTTCACAATTGGCTTCACCTTCATTCTGCTGCATTTTTTGTCTCATAACAATAAAAAGGCTTTAAAATAGACTGATGAAGGTAACAACTTTTACCTTGTAAATGAAGTTAGGAACGTTAACCTAACCTTGTAAAACCCTGTGTAAAAACAGAAAGGGAAAAAGAAAGAGAGAGAGAGAGAAAGAGAATATATATATATATATATATATATATATATATATATATATATATATATATATATATATATATATATATATATATATATATATATATATATATATATATATATATATATATATATATATATATATATATATATGCATATTTTTTTTTTCAACAAGTCGGCAGTCTCCCACCGAGGCAGGGTGACCCAAAAAAAGAAAGAAAATCCCCAAAAAGAAAATACTTTCATCATCATTCAACACTTTCACCACACTCACACATTATCACTGTTTTTGCAGAGGTGCTCAGAATACAACAGTTTAGAAGCATATACGTATAAAGATGCACAACATATCCCTCCAAACTGCCAATATCCCAAACCCCTCCTTTAAAGTGCAGGCATTGTACTTCCCATTTCCAGGACTCAAGTCCGACTATTTGAAAATAACCGGTTTCCCTGAATCCCTTCACTAAATATTACCCTGCTCACACTCCAACAGATCGTCAGGTCCCAAGTATCATTCGTCTGCATTCACTCCTATCTAACACGCTCATGCACGCTTGCTGGAAGTCCAAGCCCCTAGCCCACAAAACCTCCTTTACCCCCTCTTTCCAACCCTTTCGAGGACGACCCCTACCCCTCCTTCCTTTCCCTATAGATTTATATGCTTTCCATGTCATTCTACTTTGATCCATTCTCTCTAAATGACCAAACCACCTCAACAACTCCTCTTCTGCCCTCTGATTAATGCTTTTATTAACTCCACACCTTCTCCTAATTTCCACACTCCGAATTTTCTGCATAATATTTACACCACACATTGCCCTTAGACAGGACATCTCCACTGCCTCCAACCGTCTCCTCGCTGCTGCATTTACCACCCAAGCTTCACATCCATATAAGAGTGTTGGTACTACTATACTTTGATACATTCCCTTCTTTGCCTCCATAAATAACGTTTTTTGACTCCACATATACCTCAACGCACCACTCACCTTTTTTCCCTCATCAATTCTATGATTAACCTCATCCTTCATAAACCCATCCGCCGACACGTCAACTCCCAAGTATCTGAAAACATTCACTTCTTCCATACTCCTCCTCCCCAATTTGATATCCAATTTTTCTTTATCTAAATCATTTGATACCCTCATCACCTTACTCTTTTCTATGTTCACTTTCAACTTTCTACCTTTACACACATTCTCAAACTCATCCACTAGCCTTTGCAATTTTTCTTTAGGATCTCCCATAAGCACAGTATCATCAGCAAAAAGTAACTGTGTCAGTTCCCATTTTGAATTTGATTCCCTATAATTTAATCCCACCCCTCTCCCGAACACCCTAGCATTTACTTCTTTTACAACCCCATCTATAAATATATTAAACAACCATGGTGACATTACACATCCCTGTCTAAGACCTACTTTTACCGGGAAGTATTCTCCCTCTCTTCTACATACCCTAACCTGAGCCTCACTATCCTCATAAAAGCTCTTTACAGCATTTAGTAACTTACCACCTATTCCATATACTTGCAACATCTGCCACATTGCTCCTGTATCCACTCTATCATATGCCTTTTCTAAATCCATAAATGCAATAAAAACTTCCCTACCTTTATCTAAATACTGTTCACATATATGCTTCAATGTAAACACATGATCTACACATCCCCTACCTACTCTGAAACCTCCCTGCTCATCCGCAATCCTACATTCTGTCTTACCTCTAATTCTTTCAATTATAACCCTACCGTATACTTTTCCTGGTATACTCAGTAAACTTATTCCTCTATAATTTTTACAATCTCTTTTGTCCCCTTTCCCATTATATAAAGGGACTATACATGCTCTCCGCCAATCCCTAGGTACCTTCCCCTCTTTCATACATTTATTAAACAAAAGTACCAACCACTCCAACACTATATCCTCCCCTGCTTTTAACATTTCTGTCATGATCCCATCAGTTCCAGCTGCTTTACCTCTTTTCATTCTACGTAATGCCTCACGTACCTCCCCCACACTTACATTCTGTTCTTCTTCACTCCTAAAAGATGGTATACCTCCCTGGCCAGTGCATGAAATTACCGCCTCTCTTCCTCAACATTTAGAAGTTCCTCAAAATATTCTCGCCATCTACCTAATACCTCCCTCTCCCCATCTACTAACTCCCCTACTCTGTTTTTAACTGACAAATCCATACTTTCCCTAGGCTTTCTTAACTTGTTTAACTCGCTCCAAAATTTTTTCTTATTTTCAGTAAAATTTCTTGACAGTGCCTCTCCCACTCTTTCATCTGCTCTCCTTTTGCATTCTCTCACCACTCTCTTCACCTTTCTTTTGCTCTCCATATACTCTGCTCTTCTTATAACACTTCTGCTTTGTAAAAACCTCTCATAAGCTACCTTTTTCTCTTTTATTACACCCTTTACTTCATCATTCCACCAATCACTCCTCTTTCCTCCTGCCCCCACCCTCCTATAAGCGACTATTGGCTGAAAGATAGACTAGTGCAAAGATGAGTAGTGGGGGGGGGTTGAAGAGGGTTGGAATAGTTTTAAAAATGCAGTATTAGAATGTGGGGCAGAAGTTTGTGGTTATATATACATATATATACATATATATATATATATATATATATATATATATATATATATATATATATATATATATATATATATATATATATATATATATGTGTAGATAAAGAGAGAGAGAGAGAGAGAGAGAGAGAGAGAGAGAGAGAGAGAGAGAGAGAGAGAGAGAGAGAAAGGGTTGACGGAAGAAAGAGGTATAAGGCAGATTCCTTTTCCTCGTTTTATTTTATTTATGAGTTTCTTTGTCCTAGTTGTATGACTTGCTATTTTCGCTTATTTGTATTAATTTGAGAAAGACAGATTAATAGAAAATTCACAATTGAAAGAGATTCCATACACTGATAGAACTTTTCCCTTCTTACCACCACCCAATTCCTACCCTCTTCCCCTACCCCTCACCTTTCTAGCCTCATCTGTAACAGCTCCCTGTTCTTATTAAATACCACCTCCTTCTCCTCTCAAACTGCCCTCCTCCTTCTCTAGCAGCCGCCCGTCCTTCAGTCCAACAGCTTCCTTCCTCATCACCACCGTACAACCAAACTGCCTTCCCAAAATCTCCCAGAAATGGTACTGCGTTGCTTCTGCTCGCTCATGTTTATTTTCCTTACTTTTAATATTATGTACAGTATAGTAATTTTCTCTTGAATTTCTGGAGGAGAAGCGACACTCAGGCTGAAAAATAAGGCTAGCACTTTTCTCCCCAGCGGCTAGCGCTTTTGTCCCCAGCGGCTAGCACTTTTCTCCCCAGCAGTGTCGGCGACATTCTTGGTTGGTTCTGTTGACCTTCCTGCTTGGTCATGCTGACCTTGATGACTCAAGAGACCTTTCTGCTTGGTTCTTTCGACTTTCCTGTCAGGGAGTTTCAGACAAGTTTCTTACTTCATATAGGTGAGGTGGTAGGCTGAGAGTAATTAATGCCAAGTTCAGATTTGCATTTAATATACAAGTGAAGTTCTTCAAACATCCTTTTTTTCCATATGGAATCATCAGCAATGTGCTGCTGCGCTACTCACTATGACAGTCTCATCAACAGAACTTATGCCAGCCATGTATCGGTACGAGTTGTACTGAATACACAACATATGTCAACATTTGCTGAGAGATGTCAGTAGAACGTTGAACTTTTCGTTAAACACGTTAAACACCGTGGCCTGGTGGCTGAAGCTTTTGCTTCACACGGTGAGGGTCTGGATTCGATTCCTGGCGAAAGGGTGGAAACATTGGACTTGTTTCCTTACACCGGTTGTCTATGTTCACCATCAGTAAAATGGGTACCTGGGTGTTAGTGGACTGGTGTGGGTCGCATCCTGGGACAAAACTGACTTAATTTTCCTGAAACGCTCTAAATAAAAAGCGGCTTCCTGTATGTCATTGATGTCAGCTATGGTCTGTATACCTTGTAAATGTACTTGTAGTAAATAAAATTATTATTATTACTATTATTATTATTATTATTATTATTATTATTATTATTATTATTATTATTATTATTATTATTATTATTATTATTATTATTATTATTATTATATTAACATGGGTTAAGGAGCAAGAATAACTTTCAAGGTTTTATTACCATCCACCAGAATAAAACTGGGAAAATAAAATATAGTAATGAAAGTGACTTTTTTCTATAGTCGTAGTGCAAACCATATCGACGACCACTTTTTTCCAACTATTTTGTAAATATATGGTTTTTACGCTCTTAGGCTGAGGCTCAGGCCACTTGAATCTTGCGACCACTGTCAGGTGACCCGATGGTCCACAACAACCCTCCCTGACTTCATCATTTTTTTTTATTAACATCAACATTTTGTTCACTAACACCAATATTTGAGTCGATCAAGCACTTGATACCAACATTTGGATTTTAATGGAGACATTTGGATCACTGACGCGATCATTTATGTTACTAATGCCAACATATAAATTACTGATGTTATTATTCATGTCGTCTAGATGATTTCTATTATATAAACCATGGACCCAAATAGGGGAGCCCTCAATGGGCTTTAATGCAAACATTTAATATGCAACCAGATTCTGTGACCCGGACATATGTTTATATATTTATCCCAGAAAAAAACATAAATCAACTGCTTTAGGTAAATTTTTACAATGAACATTGTGTTTGTGCACTGTTAGGAACCGACTGGGGAATTAGCACAACAAGAAACAGCTGATCAGCACATCTGAGTGTGCACTCACCTAATTGTGGTTGCAGGGGTCAAGACTGTGTATGTGTGTGTGTATGTGTGTGTGTGTGTGTGTGTGTGTGTGTGTGTGTGTGTGTGTGTGTGTGTGTGTGTATACTCGTTATTCCATCCGCATTCGTGTACCAAACCTTCAACTTCTGTTCTAAAACTGTGTGTTGAGATTTTGGCCTTACCAGCTAAGATATAATTATATAATGAACACTTAGCTGATAAATGACAGCAAATCGTCTACACAGCCGTCCCTGCAGACGAGGTCTAGATGCTGTCGAAACCATCACAACAGTGGGCTGTCAAGAGATACAATTTGTAAGTATATTACCCCTAGGGGGTGTTATGTCAGCATATTTCATTCGATGATGGCTGACGAATACTTACTTGTTTGGACTCAAAAGTCCACACCTTACTGCCGATTATAGGTTGATTACAAACTCCTTGTGACTCAAGAATTGCGCAATCCCCCGATCTACAAGAAATTCGTAACATACCTTGCTCTTTGTAACGTGAGCTATGGTGTTCTCAACACTTTCGACAGATATCGGTGACTTGATAGAAGCTGAAGTGTCCTTGGATGTCCACGTCTTCCATTGTCTAGGAAACGCACACTGGTACACTATGTTCAACAAGATTTGTTTTTATTGTTCACAATGTATCACAAGAGAAGCTGATCACACTTCTCTAAGTGTTTATTGTGTTGCGTGAGACACTTTATTCACACTAACGCACAGATCAGTGTCCTTTGCTGGTTATCCTGGCGTCAGTGTCTCGTAGTAGAGTCAAAGTTAGTCTGGCCTCGTCACACCGCTCCATGCCGTCACTGCCCCCAGCACAAAAAAAAAACGCTGACCTAGTACCTTGCATCCTTGTCACCTCCTCGATGAAGCAAAGCAGAATGTTTGTTTCTTGCTGTCTTAAGCAGAGACAACAATGTACACTATTTTTACTATGGTAATAAAGTGGGAGCAGGATTTTCCTTAATTGTCCTGCTAAGTAAGAGATGTACTGTCTCTTATAAAAATACACGTTGCAACACCTCTGCAAGGAGCAGAGGTCATTTGACCACACATACGGCATCTGTGATCAATTACTCACTCTAGCAGTAAACAAGATGCTCGCTCCCTCTGAGTGGCCCCTCAGGGCTGAGAGGCTTGGCCCCTCAGGGCTGAAAGGGCTGAAGGGGGCTGATACCCCCCTCCTGGAGAAAATTTCTCCACACTGGGGGGCGGCGGAGGTTCGCTGCAGGTGAACTATTCATCACTTAACATTAATTTAATTTTCTCACTCGCCACCACTGCTGCTTGTCTTTGAACAGCTTTAGTCTGTGTGGTTTCTGGAGAATCACTAATTTTGTTTTCAACACTGTGTAATTCTAACGGCACTTGTTTGTTTATTGTCCGCTTATTCACTACACCTTTGCTCAAAACATCAACTGTCCTGATGATTCCATTTGCATCAGGATATATGGTCACAATTTTTCCAAGTGGCCATTGGGACCTCGGACCATCATTGTCGATAATCACTATGTCACCAGGTCTTAAGGACTTATGATTTTCAGGAACACCAGCTCCATAGAAGTGTTCTCTCAATGAGGTGAGATAGTCTTCTCGCCAAATTTTCTCCCAACGTTCAATCACTTTATTAAGGTGTTTGAATTTACGTCTGAGTTGCTCAGGTTCGAAATAAGTAGGATCCTCTATGATTTCTTTATCATTCATGGGAGGAACAGGTTCGAGCCTTCTGCCATGGAGTAAATGAGATGGACTTAACACTTCTAAATTGTCCAGATCATCGGTAACATAAGTTAGAGGTCTGTTGTTGACTCTATTTTCTATTTCAGTCACAACTGTACGGAATTCTTCTAAGTCTATTCTCTGACGATGAAGAGTCTTCCTTAAACAACGTTTTACAATGCCGATCATTCTTTCATAAAATCCGCCGTGCCATGGAGATTTAGGAGGAATATATCTCCAACGACATCTGCGTTGATTCAGCATCTGTTGTACTTCTGGTTGATCAAAGATCTTGCTTATATAAGCAGCACCAGCAACAAAGTTCGTTGCATTGTCTGAAATCATCAGTCTGGGACATGCCCTTCTGGCTGCAAACGTTCTGAATAATTTGATAAAGGTTTCAGCAGACATGTCAGTGGCTACTTCTAGATGTACTGCTCTAGTTGTAGCACAAGTGAACAAACAGATGTACACCTTGATGGGAACTTTGTCAACTGTTTTGGTTAAAATTATTGGTCCAGTGTAATCTACACCTGTCACCTCAAATGGAGTGACATGACAAACTCTTTCAGAGGGATATGGAGGTGGACCCGGATACTGACATACTCGCATATCGTAGTGACGACAAGTAATACAGTCCTTTATTTGTTTTTTCACACTTTGTCGACCTTGAGGTATCCAGTAGGATTGTCGTATATGACAAAGTGTGTCAGCTACCCCACCATGTAACACGTTACTGTGGGCGTTTTGCACAATAAGTTTTGTCAGCCAATGATTCTTGGGGATCAATATTGGATGTATGGCTTCTTTAGGTAGTGAAGAATTATGAATTCTTCCTCGACATCTTATAATCTTTTCTGAGTCGAGATAAAGTCCTAAAGAATTAATCATGACAAGTTTCCTTGGGGATTTATCTTGTGTTTCTAGAAATTTATATTCTGTAGAGAAAACGTCTTTCTGTATTAGTTTCACCCAGTATTTAATGGGTTCAAGACATTCATAATCAGGTTTTATTCTTTTAATGAATTTAAAGACAAGAGTTGTAACTCTTAAGAGTTTACCCAAAGATGAGTATTTAGATCCATCAATGACTATTTCTGTTGTGTCTGCAGTATTTACACAACTTATTTCTGCTGTGTTCAAGCAGACTGTTTCTTCTGGCATAATGTGAGCTTTTTGCTGAGGCCAGTTATTTTCATCAGAGAGCCAGTTCGGTCCGTGGAGCCATAATTTATTATCCACAAATTTCTTAAGTGGGACACCACGTGACAACATGTCAGCTGGATTCTCTTGGGTAGAGACGTGAAGAAAGAGATAATCTCTCTGCATCTCTTTTATTTCTGCTACTCTGTTCTGTACATAGACCAACTTACTCTTATTATTTCTTAACCACTGGAGAACTGCCTCATTATCACTCCAGATCACGGTTTTTTCAATAGTGAGATGATCAAGTACTTTGTTGAGATAGACAGCTAATTTTGTACCTACATAGAGTGCTGTCAGTTCCAATTGTGGTACTGTTCTGACCTTCAAGGGTGCTACCCTGGCCTTTGAAGTAATTAGTGTACTTCCTTCAGCATTACTCATGTAAGCTACAGCGCCATAACCTCTGGTTGACGCATCACAGAACACATGTAATGTGTAATTGTTTCCCTCTTGACCTATTTGTCTGGGAAATTTAATTTGATGAAGTTGTTTAAACTCCTTGGATATTTCATCCCATGCTTGACTCATTTCTTGAGGTAAGTTCTCATCCCATCCAATTTTGAGCTTCCATGCATCTTGCATAAGCATTTTACCTTTTATGGTAATTGGTGAGACGAGTCCTAGAGGATCAAAACATTGTGATACCTCTGACAGTAAACTACGTTTAGTGAGTGTACTGCATGATTTATTGTTTATCTTTTTGAGACTCAAAGTATCTTCCTGTGTGTTCCAATTAAGTCCCAGCATATTGTTGCAATCAGGAATTTCAGTTTCAGGGAAATCTTCTTTGATAAGTTCCCTTAATTGCTTTGAATTTGTATTCCACATCCTTAGAGGCATATTTGCTTCTTTCATCTCCTTGTTAGCTTCTCTGTATAAGGATTTCAAATCCTCCTCTTTATTCACAGTACCTTGAAGATTGTCCACATAGAAACTTTTCTTTAAGACTTCTTTGAAGGGACTTTCAGATTTCTTCAAATGTGTATTTAGAGTAGCTTCTAGTAAGAATGGAGAGGATGTTGCACCAAATAATACTGATTTGAAACGATAAGTTTTCACAGGACTTTGAGGATCATGTGGATTTTCAGGCCACAAGAATCGAGTATAATCTCTATCTATTTCTTGTAGTCCTACTCTTAAGAAAGCTTTGGAAATATCAGCCGTGTAGGCATATGGGTTTGTGCGAAATTTCATAAGCACGTCTCCAAGCTTCTCAGTTAGTGAGGGTCCGGTCATCAGACAGTCATTAAGACTTGCTACATCTTTATTTGCACGTGCGCTGCAATTATATACAACACGTAGTGGAGTGGTTTCAGAATCTTTTCTGACTCCATGGTGCGGGAGATAATGAGCGTTTGTCTTCAACTTATCTTCGACTATTTCCTCAATGAATTTATTGTCCAACTGTTCTTGTATGATATTATCATAGACAGTCAGTAGCTCCGGATTCTTCCTGAGCTCATGTATTTGTGCTTTCATCTGTCCGAAAGCCATGCGATAATTGCTAGGTAGATGTGGTGGATTTAATTTCCATGGTAACCTAACCCAATACTGTCCATCTTTATATTTGACAGTGTCCAAATATTGGTTATAAGTCTGAGACTCTTGTGGGCTTGGTTTATTTACATCAATACCTATCGCATCTAACTCCCACAACTTATCAACTGGTTCATTCATTTCTTCCAGTAATGATAATTTTTGCTGTGGTACATGATCAGCGGTTATTCTCGTAACTAGTACATTTTCCACTGAATCAATATCAGCTTCTTTCCCACTTTGAGAGGGAATGGGACCACATATCATGTGGCCTCCTGCTGTTTTCAGCAAGTGAACATCATGTTTACTTACTATATTTTGCACAAAACAGTGATAATAATCACTTCCAATGATTAAATCAATTGGACTAATTGTGTCCGTCTGTATGTCAGGACAGGCTAACTTGACCTTAGCTGCTTTCAGTGCTGCAACTGTTTCTTTTAATCCCTGGATCTGCACAGACTTAGGCAAATCATCTACTACCACAGCTTCTACTGTCCTTTTCCTGTTTCCTAGACCAACAGTGATTTTGGCTAGGTCATATGTCTGTTTACCAGAATTATGGAAAAACCCAGCTATATCTAACTGTATTTTGGCATTGGGTTGTTTATTCAGTTTCTGCAACACTGATCTTCTTATGAAGGACCTTTGTGAGCCTTGATCAAATAGTGTTAGCACATTGGTTTTGTGTAATTTATTAGATAACTCAACTCGAGCTATCGGGAGAGCAGTTGCTTTAAACTTATCTCTCACATTTAATGCTGTTGCTTGTTGACTTCCTGATTCTGTGGAAGTCTGCTGCTGTTCAGCAAAAGTATTTGGGCATAATGCTGTATGATGCATACCCTTGCATTTAAAACACTTCTTCAGTGAGCATTTTCCTCCCTTGTGTTCACCTAAACACTTGATGCATCTTTTCAGCTGATGAACACGTTGTTTACGTGCCTCCATTGATGTGTATTGAATACAATACTGTGTCCAATGTGTTCCATCACAAAGTACACATTTTGGAGTACGTTTATGTGTGACAGTCTGTTTACTGCCTGTTGTATTCACAGCTTGATAAATGCCTATATGGGATTTCCCATTATGAGGTTTAGTGGGAGTAGGTATACTCTTTTTATACTGAGTTGAAGGTTTATTATCCACGGGATTTGTGGATTTTTCATCTTGTCTCGTTGCTTGCATGCATGAAACTATTGTTTGTAAACCATTGCTAATTTCTTCACAAGTGAAATAGCGTTTATTGAACATAATATTTAATCATTCAATAGTTTGTGGTGACAACTTATCCTGTACAATACCACTGATAAACCAATCACATTGTCTTAGGTCATATTTAGCATCTAGAGATCTGAGACTATTGTCTAATGTAATTCTAAATGCCTGTAAGTCTGAAAAACAATGTTTGGGTGGCTTCAAGCTTGATATTAAGACTGCATGTCTAACTCTAGCCTTGTCATCATCAAAGTAATTGTCTGCTAAGACACGTAAGGCTAGTTGATAATTACCTTTAACCACCGGAAATGACTTAATCAGTTCATAGGGTTCTCCCTTCACAAGACATTTAAGATAATTGAACTTAGCAATCTCATCTATGTCAGTTCGTGAATTTACTATGGATTGAAAACCACTAATGAATTCTTCATAATTATGACCTTGGAAAATAGGTAATGACAATGTAGGTAAGCTTGGTAATGGGACACTTGTTGTTGTTACAGGTGTAACAGGCGTTTGACCACTAGTAGTAGGTCTCTGTGACAGAGTTTTACGGCAGATAGCCTTTACTCCTGTCCACCTTAATTGTTGATCACTAAAAGTACCCAAAACATTTTTAATTTCATCTTCAGATGGATCTGATTCAAGAAATTTATTTTCATAATGTGTATAGTCTGAATTAATTATTTCCAGACGCTGTGTAAATAATCCAAACTTGACCTCAAGATCATCAAAATCTATGTTTGTATCTTGAGTTAATCCTATACAGACTGAAATTAGATTTTCTAATTGTGTAATCTTAGTCTGTAAAGACTGAAACTGAGTTTTCAAACAAGCCATTTTAATGGTATACTGAAAATTCTAGCACCACACTTAGAGTGTTTAAAAAACACTGTACTGCTATAAACAGCTGAGTTTTTGTTATGCTTAAGTCAGCAATAATCGAGTCAGACACTACTGACCCACTAAGCTTAACCTCAGGGTTAATGACCATGAGGGTACAGAGTACATGTGGCTGATGTTTACGGCTTAGAGTTTGCTGTGTCAGCCTGACCATGATGATTAATCGTAAATAATGATGTTATACACTTCATTCACTATACACTATAAATGTCACTGTATAACTGTAATCACACGTGAATATTACTTACACATATATAAATTTCACTGTTAATATATATTTGAAAGCTTACACTTTATATATAAGTTCCTTTAATATAACAGGTAGATCTATAAGAAACAAACTTTAACACAATCTTGTCTCTTAATTTCTGTCTATAAACATTATAAACACTGTGTATATATACACTCACACAAACATCATCACTTGGTGGTGTTGTTGTCTTTAGTCAGCAATTTCGCCAGATTGGAGCAGTGGGTGCAGGATGTGGGTGAGTCACCCAGCTCCCGTTTTCTTTGGGTGTCCGCTGGGTGAGCCCCCGTTTTCCTTTGGGTGAATTCTGGGTGAGCGCCCGTTTTCTTTTGGCTGCCCATTCTCTGTGATTGAGTCTGGAGGGACTCATTTATACTGATTTATATTGTAAAACACTAGTTTTACATCTTTTTTCGAAGGACCTTGGCTCATAGGTTATTTGTACACTGTAGTGCAACATATTTGGACCAAAGTGTGGTCTTTATCCGGTTCGAGCACGACCAAAGTTCTGTTGAGATTTTGGCCTTACCAGCTAAGATATAATTATATAATGAACACTTAGCTGATAAATGACAGCAAATCGTCTACACAGCCATCCCTGCAGACGAGGTCTAGATGCTGTCGAAACCATCACAACAGTGGGCTGTCAAGAGATACAATTTGTAAGTATATTACCCCTAGGGGGTGTTATGTCAGCATATTTCATTCGATGATGGCTGACGAATACTTACTTGTTTGGACTCAAAAGTCCACACCTTACTGCCGATTATAGGTTGATTACAAACTCCTTGTGACTCAAGAATTGCGCAATCCCCCGATCTACAAGAAATTCGTAACATACCTTGCTCTTTGTAACGTGAGCTATGGTGTTCTCAACACCTTCGACAGATATCGGTGACTTGATAGAAGCTGAAGTGTCCTTGGATGTCCACGTCTTCCATTGTCTAGGAAACGCACACTGGTACACTATGTTCAACAAGATTTGTTTTTATTGTTCACAATGTATCACAAGAGAAGCTGATCACACTTCTCTAAGTGTTTATTGTGTTGCGTGAGACACTTTATTCACACTAACGCACAGATCAGTGTCCTTTGCTGGTTATCCTGGCGTCAGTGTCTCGTAGTAGAGTCAAAGTTAGTCTGGCCTCGTCACACCGCTCCATGCCGTCACTGCCCCCAGCACAAAAAAAAACGCTGACCTAGTACCTTGCATCCTTGTCACCTCCTCGATGAAGCAAAGCAGAATGTTTGTTTCTTGCTGTCTTAAGCAGAGACAACAATGTACACTATTTTTACTATGGTAATAAAGTGGGAGCAGGATTTTCCTTAATTGTCCTGCTAAGTAAGAGATGTACTGTCTCTTATAAAAATACACGTTGCAACACCTCTGCAAGGAGCAGAGGTCATTTGACCACACATACGGCATCTGTGATCAATTACTCACTCTAGCAGTAAACAAGACGCTCGCTCCCTCTGAGTGGCCCCTCAGGGCTGAGAGGCTTGGCCCCTCAGGGCTGAAAGGGCTGAAGGGGGCTGATACCCCCTCCTGGAGAAAATTTCTCCACACTGTGTGTGTGTGTGTGTGTTTGTGTGTGTGTTTGTGTGTGTGTGTGTGTGTGTGTGTGTGTGTGTGTGTGTGTGTGTGTGTGTGTGTGTCTGTCTGTCTGTCTGTCTGTCTGTCTGTTTGTCTGTCTGTCTGTGTGTATTTGTGTGCATGAGTACTCACCTAATTGTGGTTGCAGGGGTCGAGTCAAAACTCATGGCCCCCGTCTCTTGGTTTGTTTCTGGTTATTGTGTTTGGTTAGTGTGGGGAGGGGAAGATTGAGGAAAGCAGTTGGTGATTCTGTGGGCAGTTGTGTTTGTTGTTCCCCTTGAGGCTGTGCTTCCCTATATGTCTCCCTACCTGTCTCTGGTGATTTCTTACTCTCTCTCCCTCTCAGCTGTTCCCTTTCATTTTGTGTTCTGTTGCAATCAAGGTACAGTCACTGGTAATTTGGGGAATCCTTTAACCGTGGCTTCCTCTGCAATTCTTGTTTTGTACTATTTCTTTCTTGAATCGCAATTCGATTTGGCAGTCTGTATCCCTCAAGTACTGCCCAAGTCTGAAAATTTGTCAGTTGGGTCATGTTCTCTCCTGCTACTGAGATAATGCTCTCAATCTCTTTTACCTCACCCTGTCTTCTTTCGTCATAGGTTATTCCTGCTGCCTCATGGAGCCCATTAATAATAAGTGAACTCTCACTCTCCTTTTCCCATTTCATTTTCCTCCATGTCTCTGGGTTGTTTCCCTTATCTTTGTTCCTTTCCCTTTTCCAGTCCCCTCACTGTCTGCTAATGTTCCTGCACCCAGCACCTTGGTGGCTATCAGTCCTCACCTCTATATTCTGCTTCAACACTTCCAGTTCATCATCCTTTGCCTCAGCAGCAACTGCCCGTAACTCCCACTATATCTCCATTGAGTTGCAAAACTTGCTTAATTTTTCCCCAACTCTCGTTCCATTGTGCTCTTGATCCTTTCCGCCAACGCTTCCTCATCATCCCAGCCATTCCCAGTACTCTTACCTCTTCGTCTTGCCATTTTTTTGCGAGGGGGGTGTTAGTTCGAGTGTGGAAGTTGTAGAATTCGTGTGTATGTGCGTGTGTGTACTCGCCTATTTGTACTCACCTATTTGTGGTTGCAAGGGTCGATACATTACTCCTGACCCCGCCTCTTCACTGATTGCTACTAGGTCCTCTCTCTCTCTCTTCCTGCTCTATGAGCTTTATCATACCTCGTCTTAAAATTATGTATGGTTCCTGTATCCACAACATCACTTGCCAGACTATTCTACTTCCTGACAACTCTATGAATAAAGAAATACATCTCTTTGGCTCATCTGAGTCTTCAACTTTCAATTGTGACCCCTTGTTTCTGTGTCCCGTCTCTGGAACATCCCGTCTCTGTCCACCTTGTTAATTAATCACAGTATTTTGTATGACGTTATCATATCTTCTCTAACCCTCCTGTCCTCCAGTGTCGACAGGCCGAGTTCCCTTAACCTTTCCTTGTAGGACATTCCTTTTAGCTCTGGAACTAGCCCTGTTGCAAACCTTTGCACTTTCTCTAATATCATGACGTGCTTGACCAGGTGTGGGCTCCGAACTGGTGCTGCATACTCCAGTATGGGCCTGACGAACACGGAGTACAGAGTCTTGAACGATTCTTTACTCAGGTCTCGGAACGATACTCTCAGGTTTGCCAGGCGCAAATATGCTGCAGCAGTTATCTGGTTGATGTGCGCCTCAGGAGATGTGCTCGCTATTATAATCACCCAAAGATCCTATTCCTTGAGTGAGGTTTGCTGCCTTTCGCCACGTAGCCTTTGCCCTTCCCCGATCTTCATGACTTTGTATTTGGCGGGGTTAAATTCGAGGAGGCAGTTTCTGGACCAAGCTTCCAGGCTGTCCAGGTCCCTTTGTAGTCCTGCCTGATCGTCATCCGATTTAATTCTCGTCATTAACTTCACATCATCTGCAAAAGGGACACTTCTGAGTTTATCCCTTCCGTCATGTCATTCACATATACCAAAAATAGCACTGGTCCTAGGAATGACCCCTGTGGAACAGACGCTCATTCGGATACTTCGTCACGTTCCATGACTCGTTGTTGCCTCCCTGTCAGGTATTCTCTGATCCATTGCAGTGCCCTTCCTGTTATATGTGCCTGATCCTCTAACTTTTGCACTAATCTCTTGTGCGTAGCTGTGTTGAAGGCCTTCTTGCAGCCCAAGAAAATGCAATCTACCATCCTCTATCGTGTCTTCCGCTACCTTTGACACAGGATTTGCCCAGGTAGTTGCCCAGTTTCATTGAACGTGTTGAAGATTTTTCTTAGTGGAACACACAGCGTCTCTGCTCCATCTCTTAGGACTCATGGAGAGACGTTGTCTGGTCCCACCACCTTTGAGGTATCATGTTCACATAGCAGCTTCTTCACCACCTCCTTAGATGTGTGTATTTTATCCAGCATTTGTTGGTGTATCCCCCTCTTCTGACTTCCTGGAGTGCTTCCTGTCTCTACTGTGAATACTTCTTTAAATCTCATGTTGAGCTCCTCACACACTTCATAATAGTTTCTTGTGAACTCCCCACCTTCCTTCCTTCCTCAGCCTGATTACCTGATCCAGTGGCTATACAACAGTTTTGGGTCAAACTTGACTTTCGATGCTATGTCATTTTCGAATTGTTGCTGGGCCTCCCTCCTTATTTGTGCATATTCGTTTCTGGCTCTTCAACTAATCTCTTTATTTACCTGGGTTCTTTGTCTTCTGTACTTTTTCCATTCTCGAACGCTTTGTTCTTGCCTCCGTACACTTTTGTGTGAACCAAGGGCTCGTTATGGTCTTTCCTTCATTTATGTTTCCCTTGGGAACAAACCTCTTATCAGTCTCATTGCATTTTATTGTCAGGTAGTCCATTTCGTTTACTGATTTTCCTACCAATTCTCTTTCTCACTGTACCTCTTTCAGGAAGTTTCTCATGCCTGTGTAGTTCCCCCTTTTGTACTTTGGCTTTTCTCATCCTATTCCTGTTACTCTCACCACTTGTAACTCCACTATGTATTCAAAGCTCAGAACCACATGGTCACTAGCTCCAAGATGCCTTTCGAATGTGATGTTTTCTATATCTGAACTAGTCAAGGCGAATACAATGTCCAGTCTTGGTGGTTCACTCTCACCTCTCTCTGTGGTAGTGTCTCTAACATGTTGATACATGAGATTTTCCAGCACCACATTCAACATTTTGGCTCTCCATGTTTCGGGACCCCCATGTGGCCCAAGGTTTCCCAAGTCAATCTTCTTGTGACTAAAATCATCCATTAGCAGTAACTTTGCTCTACCCACGTGAGCTCTTCTGGTCACCTCAGCTAGTGTGTCCACCATTTCTCTGTTGCTCTCTTCATATTCTTCACTTGGCCTCCTGCAGTTCTATGGCGGGTTGTACATCACTGCAATTACCACCTTAGTTCTCTCAGACTGAAATGTGCTACTATTTAGTCCCTTTCGCCCAATCTGTTTATTCCTTCCATTTCCAGAAATCCCCACCAGTTTTTAATGAGCAGTGCAACTCCTCCTCCCCCCTCTGCTCCCTCTATCTTCCCTCAGGATCTGATATCCAGGTTAAAATATTGCTTCTGTTATCCCAGTGAGTTTCGTCTCTCTGAGTGCTATGATGTCTGGGGAGGTCTCCTTGATTCTTTCATGCCACTCCTCACATTTATTTGTTATTCAATCCGCATTTGTATACCAAACCTTCAACTTCTTTTCTAAAACTGTGGTCTGGGGGCTATATTGGGATTGGGGGAGTGGGAGACCTGATGAAGAACAATAGGGAGTTGCTGTGAAAGTGGAGTTTGTGTTGAGTGGGGTGGGAGCAACGGGTACGGCATGTGGTTTTTGGGTTAGATTGTTTGGAAAAATTGGGATTGTCTGGGTTCATGGCCTTCTGTAGGTTATCCTGAGGGAGGTTGTATTTGTTCATCCTCCTGAGTCTGGGTTCTCCTGCCAATCTCCGTCTTTGCCTCGCTTTCCTCTTTGCGTCTTTGTACCCTCTCTTGTGTGTGTGTGTGTGTGTACTCACCTATTTGTGGTTTCAGGGGTCGAGTCATAGCTCCTGGCTCCGCCTCTTCGCTGATTGCTACTAGGTCCTCTCTCTCCCTGCCCCATGAGCTTTATCATACCTCGCCTTTAAACTATGTATGGTTCCCGCCTGTGTGTATGTGTGTGTGTGTGTGTGTGTGTGTGTGTGTGTGTGTGTGTGTGTGTGTGTGTGTGTGTGTGTGTGTGTGTGTGTGAGCATTCGATATTTTTATTATGCACCCCATACCCATTGTGTAGGAAAGCTTGCAGTGACCGTCTGACCTGGGAGAATTCAGGAGTCATCTTGAGTTGGGAGGCTTTAGTAGTGTCAGCCAGAAGAAGGAGACTTCAGTAGAGTTAACCTGAAGAAGGAGACTTCAGTAGAGTTAACCTGAAGAAGGAGACTTCAGTAGTGTTAGCCTGAAGGAGACTTCAGTAGAGTTAACCTGAAGAAGGAGACTTCAGTAGTGTTAGCCTGAAGATTCAGCCAGAGGTGTGGAATCGGAGCATGAGGTTAATAACTTCGCCAGTATATCACTCTGATAGTTAAGTCCTCTCATTAGTTCTTATTCTCCATAAAGTCATTCTTCTCATTATTATTATTATTATTGTTATTATTATTACTATTATTATTATTATTATTATTATTATTATCATTATTTTTATTATTATTATTATTATTATTATTATTATTATTTCTCTTATTATTATTATTATTATTATTATTATTATTATTATTATTATTTCTCTTATTATTATTATTATTATTATTATTATTATTATTATTATTTCTCTTATTATTATTATTATTATTATTATTATTATTATTATTATATTTATTATTATTATTATTAGTATTATTATTATTATTACCGTCCTTATTATTATTTTGCTTTTCATTGTTTTTTACATAGAGAAAGCGCCAAACTATAATGGTCATACACCGCATTTAAAATGAAAACTAATAAGGTATGAACTCTGTGAGCTTCATCTGAGAACCTCCCATGAATGGAGGGAGAAAGACACATGCGTCAGTATAACAAGACCCAAAGAAAATCTAACAAAATATCTATTAATATCTGTTAACTGACTCAAGAAATCGTATTAACGCAGTGACTTGTGAAGTTTCGGACTCACTTGTCATGGGTTCAAGCTCCATCAATTCCGTGATTTAGCTTTCAACTATTTTTCGCCCTGGTGGGCGCAGTGAACTGCATCCCTTTCTGCCTGAATGACCGTACAACCACACTCCTAATTCATTACTTATTAAGCCAATTAGTTACTGCTTGTTACTTACCCTTAATAATAATAATAATAGTAATAATAATAATAATAATAATAATAATAATAATAATAGTAATATATATCTACAAGTACATGTACAAGGTATACAGTCCTAGCTGACATCAATGACATACTAATACACAGAAAGCCGCTTGTTATGCAGCGCTTTTTGGGGAAATTAGGTCAATTTTATCCTGGGATGCGACCCACACCAGTTGACTAACACTCAGGTACCCATTTTACTGAAGGGTGAACATGGTCAACAGGGGTAAGAAAAGACGCCCCTTTGCCAGCAATCGAACCCGGATCATTACCGTGTGAAGCGAAAGCTTTGACACCAGGTCATCGGCCATCTGTTGAAAGATTTTTTTTCCCGATTGTCTTCAAATTTATTCTCATGAGAAGTTCACAGCAGGATAATTGGTGGTCTGTCCAGGTCTCTGATGTGAATTATCCTTTGTCGAGAGACTTGTCCTATACGCGCCAAACAGCAGTTGGAGCCCCATATTGCTTACTTGTAAAATTAGCATATGCTCTGGTTATTTTGCATTAGGTATCTCCTCTTCTCCGCTTCAGCCTGCGCAGTAAGGGGCCTCGTCAGACTTCAGGAAACCATCTGATGTTACTTTACTTGGTAGCATATTGCTACAATTGTCATCGGTTAAGTGAGCTAAGTACGGCGTATCGGACTTGTTTGAAGACTTTCTGTCCTCAGAAAGGAATGACTGGTAAGAACTGAGCTTATATCTCCTCACCACCTCTAGAGAAATTCCTGTTCTGGACGCTAATAAGGAATTTCTCAAACAGTAGACCCAGATCTAAGGTTCTGTCAGAACAACCAAATACCACATGAATTTCTGAATTTCTAATGGTTTAGTTTTTATCTTTACTCTCGAAACAGAAGTACAGGAAGCCCAACTTATTCTTATTCGTACACAATGACGTCTTCCTTTACAGCCACAGCATTAATAATGTTTCTCAGTGTGGGGGGGGGGAGGGTCAGAGGAAATAGGCGAACATGATTTCAGGTTCATGTTTATCTTCGGAAGGTCTGATGCGCCTCTTTCAAACCTCTTTCTGTTCAAGGCTTTTCATGTTGCATTTACAAACTATTCTTCAGGAGCAATGCAATGAAGGGAATAGAATATAAAATTCAGAAGTAACCAGCAAGTGTCTTCTAAAACACAAACCAGCCAGAAAATAGCAAAGGAGACATACAGAGGTTCCATTCTAGAGCGGCCCTAAGTTCTAAAAATAAAAAAATATGTTTTAAGTTAAGATAAAAAACATAGCCAAGCCCCATAAGTCTCTAAAAGCAGTGATAATCGGAACTATACAACTCATGTGACATGTTATTAACTATCAAAAGTCAGCAACGTGTGTTTTTGTTTTGCTAAAAGAGGAATGGACAATTTTGTCATGGCAAGACAACTTCCGACAACTTCCTGTGGCTCCCATTATATTCTGGCAGTTTTCCACTGTTCATGTGCTACTACTAAAGCTCATATATTCACCACACTTGAGTTGGCCATTTGTCGCCTGGTGCCACAAATGGCCACCAAGTGCAAAGTTATGACTCTTGGAGGACAAAAAAGACCGCAAAGAGAGCACAGGCTCAGGGGTTAAAGACTTCAAACCTCACTCAAGGAAAAGGATCTTGAGGTGGGTATCATCCCCTGAAGCTCAAATCAGCCAAACAACTGCTGCAGTACATAGGTGCTTGGCAAACCTCAGGATAGCTTCTCGACACCTAAGTAAGGATTCATTCACAACACTCTACAACGTGTACGTCAGGCCCATACTGGAGTATGCAATACTAGTGTGGGACCCACACCTAGTCAAAGAAATTCACAGTGAAGGATTCAGGAGAAGCTTTTACAGAGCTCGAGAAGCTGCTTAAAGAGTTTGAAAACATGGACCTCTCAAACCGAAAGGTTTTCATTAATAGATTAGAAAATTCATGATACATTATCTGCTTACAAGAAAATCTATGAGGAATTAAACAAACAAATCATTTAGCGTAAGTGTCTAGTAGGCTATACCATCTAGGTTTGTGTAAGTACACTTTGTGACATTAGCACAATAGTGAAATCACCAAGCGAAACATTTCTCAGAAGGTATCCCCGTCGTTATGCGATGCGTGACTGTAATTATATAAGGAATTGTGATCAAGTTTTAGAATTGCCGACTCTAAGATATTTTCTTCCCCCACTTATGAACTAGTGACTATAATTTGTTCATCAGATCATCTAGCAGGTTTTTGCAGTTTCTCACCGAGGCAGGATGAACCGAAAAAGAAGTAACACTTTCATCATCACTCACTCCATCACTGTCTTACAAGAAGCGTACTTACACTACAGTTCAAAAACTGCAACACATCTCCACTCCTTCTTCAGAACACAGGCACTGTACTTCTAACCTTCAGGACTCATGTCTGGCTAACCGGTTTCCCTGAACCTATCATAAATGTTACCTTGTTCGCACTCCAACAGCATGTCAAGTTTTAAAAACTACCTGTAATCACTCCTATCTAGCACACTCACGCACGCTGTCTGTAAGTCAAAGTCCCTCACACACCAACCTCGTTTGTCCCCTCCCTCCAACCTTTCCTTGGACAACCCATAACCCCACTACAAATTTATACACTCTCAAACCACTTTATTTTGTTCCATCTCTCTAAATGTCCGAATCATGTCAATAAACCCTCCTCAACCCTCAAGACAATTTCAGACCCCCCCGCACCTTTTACTATAATTCAAGTGACGGATTCTCTACATAATATTTACACCACACATTGCCCTCAGACACGACATCTCCACATTCTCCAGCCTTCTCCTTGATATAACATTTACAACCCATGCTTCACACCCATATAATGGCCTTCTCTCTGAGAAAATTAAGGACGTCATTATGAGGGACATTAGTGAAGAGGGACTCAACGTCAAGACTAAGCATCATACAGGTCGGGAGAGAGCGAACCCTTTCCATGAAGTCTTGAGAGTGACCAAGGTGGGCAGGAGAAAAAGTACCAAGAAAGGGAGCGAGGGTCTTAGCCAGCCAAGAAACAAGAGAATAAGAGACAGAACCTCTAGAGGATATGATGGGATGTAGAGGAATATCAAGTTTATGAGCTTTGGGAAGGCCATAGACATAGGGCTAAGAGGGACAGATGACACGAAAACGTTGAACAAGGTATTTATCCTTTATTATTTTCCCCCCTCCGTGTTTTTGCTCCTACAATCTGTGGGTCCCTTAGACTCTTGCAGTGCTCTTCTTTCTTAGTATTTGATTGACTCCATTACTGCTACTACTACCTCTCTTCATGTGCGGGTTATTTGTGTATCCCTTTTCCTTGAGTGAGATTTGCAGCCTTTCACCCAGTACCACGTTTTCCGTCTACAGTCTTCTTCGATCTTCGCCAGTCTTCATGAATTTGCACTTGGTAGGGTTAAACTCCAGGTGCCATTTATCGGACCAGGTTTCCAACCTGTCCAAATCCCTTTGTAGTCCTACCTGATCCCAGTCCACTTGAATTTTCTGCATTAGCTTCACGTCGTCTGCAAACAGGGACACCTCTGAATGTATCATAAGAACATAAGAATAGAGGAACACTGCAGAAGGCCTACTGGCCCATACAAGGCAAGTCCTTATCAAAACCACCCCTTTCCCAAAGAATTTACTCCCGTACCCACAACACCAATCAAACCCAGCCCCTCCCGTTCATATATTTGTCCAGTCTCTTCTTCAAGCTACCCAGACATCATGTCATTCACATATACCAGACACAGCACTGGCCCTAGGGCTCGCACTGTTTCTAGTACATGTGAATAACATGAAACAGTACTGTTTCTGGTACTGTTTCTTGCGCTCATTCTGACACTAGTTGTTTCCTTCCTGTCATATATTCCCTGATCTATTGCAGTGCTGTTCCTGTTATATCTGTCTGCCCCTCTAACTTTTGTGCTAACCTCTTGTGTGAAAATGTGTAGAAAGCCCTCTTACAGTCCAAAGAAATGCTATCTACCTACCCCTCTCTCTCTCCTGTCTTCTGTAACTGTCGTAAAACTCCAATAGGTTTGTGACACAGGATTTCCCCTCCCTGATACTGTGCAGGTTATCGTGTTCAAGTTCATTCCTTTTTAGGTGCTTCACCACTCTTCCTCTGATAATCTTCTTCTTGATTTCACATACTGTACATGTCAGTGACACTGGTCTGAAGTTTAATGCTGCCTGTCTGTGTGATTTCCTGGTCCCCTAACTAATTGTTTTCCCTCTGATATAGCTGTTCGACAACTTTGGGTCAGATTTGGCTATCGATGCTGTGTTATTCACATATTGCAACTGAGCCTCTCTCCTTATTCATGCGTATTTGTTCCACGCTCGTCGGCTCATCTTATTATTTTCCTGGGTTCTTTGTTTCCTATATTTTTTCATGCTCTGGTGCGCTTAGCTTTGGGCTCTCTACAACTCTGAGTGAAACAAAGGCTCATTTTGGTCTTCCCATTGTTCCTGTTACTCTTGCTACTCTAGTCTTCCTCCCTGTACTTTGTGGTTGTGTTCCATCATTTCATTTACTCTCTTTCCCTCTCCAGTTTTCTTCCCCACTACAACTCTTTCAGGAATTGCCTTATGCTTGTGTAGTCCCCCCTTCTGCAGTTTGGCCTCTCCTGTCCTCCTGCTACTTCACTGTTAGCTATACAATGTATTCAAAGCTCAAGACCACAGGTCACTAGCTCTGAGGGGCCTTTCATATGTGATATCCCCAATGCCTGAACTTCTCTAGGTGAATACAGGATCTAGCCTTGTTGGTTGATCCTCTCCTCTCTCTCTGGTAGTGTCCAAAACATGTTGTATGCATGAGGTTTTCCAGTACCACCTCCATCATCATAGCCCTTCACTTTTCTGGTCCCTCATGTAACTCCAGGTTTTTCCAACGAATCTCCTGTGCTTGAAATCACCCACAACTTTGCTCTTTCCTTATGGACCCTTCTGGCTACCTCAGTTACTGTATCAAACATTGTCCTGTTGCTCTCATCATACTCTTGTCTTGGCCTCCTGCTGTTCTGTGGCAGGTTATGTATCACTGCAATCATCACTTTGGGACCCCCAGTTTGAAGTGTTCCTACTCTGTAGTCTCTTGCTTCTCCTCTGTCCAATCCTTCCAACTCCTTAAAACTCTACTAGGTTTTGATGAACATAGCAGCTTCTCTCCCTGTTCCCTCTATCTTTCCTCAGGATCTGATAAACCATTAGAAAGATTACATTTGTTATCATTACCATGAGTTTTGTTTTGGTGAGTGCTATGATATCTGGGGGATGCCTCCGTGATTCTTTTGTGCCACCCCTCACACTTTTTGCTATCCTGTCTTTGATGGTATACCATACATTCAGCTTCTTTTCCAATATTGTACTTTGGCAAGTTTATGGGGGCTGGAGAAGTGGTAGACAGGGCATGATACAATGGAAGGCTGCTGGCTGTAAAGTTTGGGTTTGTGCTGGAGGGAACTGTGAGTGCTAAGTTTAGTTTGTTTTGCATTATTGTGTTTTGTTGTAATGGGGTGGGGGTTAAGGGAGTTCTGTGGGCAGTTCTGCAGGTATATTCTGTGTGTGGTGTTTGCTGGTCCACCCGAGTCTGGGCACCCCTGCCTGTCTTTAGTCTTGTCTCTCTCTGTTTTGCCTCTTGCGTCTTTGTTCCTACCCTTTCAGTTTCTGTCATTCTTTTCACTTTCTGTCGTGGTATTTTGAAGAGTTCTTTAGCCGCGGTTTCTACTGCAGTATCCTGTTTTGCACCATTTCTGTCTTGAAAATCAATTTGACAATTATTTTTTCTTAGAAATATCCCCCAGTTCTCTGAAAATTTGTCAGTTTGAACATGTCCTCCTTTCCTGTTTGTTTGATGATATTTTCAATTTCTTTTTTCTCCCACCATCCTCTTCGTATTTCCTCCCTTCAGCCTTTTGAAGACCATGGATAAAAATTTACCTCTCTCTCTCCTCTTCTCATTTCATTTCCCTCCGTATCTCTGGATGAAATTTGAGCACCTCCACTGCTGCTTCCTTTACCACTTCCTGGATCTCTCGGTGGCCTGAAAGCTCCTTTACAGAACACTTGTCTCCTTCCCCTTCCTTCAGTCCCCTCCTGTATCACAAAAGCACTTATCTCATTCTCTTCCTTTGATTCCCTCTCTGCACACTGGTGTTCCTGCTCCTGATGTCATGCCCCTTTCGTTTTTTCGGCTCTGTCCCATTTCAGGATTTTCAGTTCCTCTTCTAGGCTCTGAATCCTAGTTTATGCTTGTAACTCCACATCTTGCTCTCAGCATTTTATTACTTAACTCATCTAGCCTCTTTTTCCACTCTTGTACCACCCTTCTCTTGAGCTCTGCTATTCTGTCTTCCTTCCCAGAGCTCCCTTCCTCTGCCTTATTCCTACTCTATGAGATTCCATTTTTTATAATTTTCTTAGTATATGTTAGTTACTACTAAGTGTAGAGCTTGTGTACGTGTGAACTGTGTGTGTGTGTGTGTGTGTGTGTGTGTGTGTGTGTGTGTGTGTGTGTGTGTGTGTGTGTGTGTGTGTGTGTGTGTGTGTGAGGTGTGTGTGTGTGTGTGTGTGTGTGTGTGTGTGTGTGTGTGTGTGTGTGTGTGTGTGTGTGTGTGTGTGTGAGCTGTGTGTGTGTGTGTGTGTGTGTGTGTGTGTGTGTGTGTGTGTGTGTGTGTGTGTGTGTGTGTGCGTGCGTGTGTATGTACTCACCTAATTGCACTCACCTAATTACGGTTGCAGTGTTCAGTGGTCAGTCGTCACGTGAGGTCACAGACCCTGAGCTGCTTTGGGGATTAGCGTGGACGGTTACAAAGCATGGCTTGCTTCAGCAGTGTTTTAAAATCTGAGGTTGGAGAGTTGAAGGAGGAGGTCTTGCTTCTCCAGGAGGAGATTAGGAGGCTGAAGGTCCACCTCAATGGGCCTGGGAGAGAGTGTGAGGTGGTTGGAGATGTGGGGAATGAGGCTTCTAGCAGTGAGATGCAGTCTGTCTCTCACTGTGAGGAGGCTGTAGGTGGGGAGGTAGCAACGGCTACCAGCAGTGAGGTGCAGTCCAGCACCTGCTACAAGTGGCGAGTTGTTCACAGTAATGGGAGGCGCATCAGAGTAAGGAAAGTTAAGAGTGAAGATCTGAAGGTAGGAAATCGCTTCTCTGTTCTCCAGGATGAATGTACTTCAGTGGCCAGTGAAGGTAAGGGTACTACTGCCCCTGCTAATGAAGGTAAGCGCATTCTTGTGGTTGGTGACTCTCAGGTAAGATATGTTGACCGTGCTTTTTGTAATAGGAATAAGAAGATGAGAGATAGAGTGTGCTTCCCTGGAGCTGGTGTTGGGGACATTGTCAACAGGCTGGATAATATCATGTCAGGTAATGGGAACAAGCCCATTATCTGTCTCAGTGCTGGTGGAAATGATATTGGGAAGGGTAGGAGAGAAGAGCTGCTAGATAAGTACAGGTCAGCTATAGATTTCATTAAGTCTAAGGGAGGGATCCCAATCATATGTAGCATCTTGCCTAGAAGGGGAGTAGGAAATGAATGGTTGTCTAGGGCAATTGGTGTAAATTGCTGGCTAGACAGATACTGCAAGGAACTTGCAATCCCATTCATTGACAACTGGAACAACTTTTATGGCAAACATGATATGTATGCAAGGGATGGGGTACATCTCTCTGGGGCAGGGGTAGTAGCACTTGCAGACTCGATTGAGAAGGCCATTGGTGAAATGCCTATGATTTTAAACTGATGGAAGATAGAGGTATGGGTGTGTGTGGGAAACAAGCAGGTTGCAACACTAGGGTTGGAAACAGTAAATGTATAAAAGGCATTCAGCATGAAGTTATAAATAAAGACAATAGAACAGGTCAGCAAACAAAGGGGGACAGCAGAGGGCAGCAAGGGACTAGCTCCCTTAAGGTTTACTATACTAATAGCAGGAGTGTTAGAAATAAGATAGATGAGCTAAGATTAATTGCAAGTGCAGGAAACATAGATATTATTGCTATAACAGAGACCTGGCTCAATCTGAAAGATAGAGAGATGCCCTCTGAATGTCACATACAAGGCTATAAATTATTCCACACTGACAGGGTCAACAGGAAAGGTGGTGGAGTAGCGATGTATGTCAGAGACAATTTAAATTGTTGTGTTAGACAAGATATTAAATTAGAAGCGTCAGCCACTGAATCTGTTTGGTTACAGCTTCTCGAGGGCCGAGAAAAACTAATTTTGGGTGTGATTTACAGGGCCCCAAATCTTGATAGGGAGTGCAGTAAACTTCTATGGGACGAAATTCGTAAGGCATCTACACACGAAAATGTTGTGCTAATGGGAGATTTCAACTATAGACAGATTGACTGGAGCAATTGGACAGGAAATTTAGAGTCGGGTGACTTTCTTGATACGATCCAGGATTGTTTTTTAAAACAGTTTGTGACAGAGCCAACTAGGGGAAATAACCTCCTTGACTTGGTTCTTGCCAGTAGGGAAACACTAATTAATAATCTTGAGGTTAATGATGAGCTTGGGGAGAGTGATCACAAATCACTCAGTTTTAACATATCATGGAATTCCCCTAATAATGGCAATCAAGTCTCCGTCCCTGACTTTCGCTTGGCTGATTTCACAGGACTGAAAAATTACTTAGGTGGGCTGAACTGGAATGACCTGACTAAGGGTCAGGTAGGTGGTGATGGTTGCCGATATGATGCTTTCCAGGGCATAGTTCTAGCTGCTCAGTCAAATTATGTCCCAAATAGGGAAATCAGATCAAACAAAAATGATCCTAAATGGATGAATAATAGATTAAAATATCTGATTGGTCAAAAGAGAGGCATATATAGGCAAATCAAAAGAGGAGAGGGGCAATTAAGAAATCGATATATTCAGTTAAAGAGAGAAATAAAAAAGGGAATTAGAAAAGCAAAAAGAGATTATGAGGTTAAAGTTGCAAGAGAATCGAAGACTAACCCAAAAGGATTCTTTCAGGTATACAGAAGTAAGATCAGGGACAAGATAGGCCCACTCAAAAGTTCCTCGGGTCAGCTCACTGACAGTGATAAGGAAATGTGTAGAAGTTTTAACACATACTTCCTCTCAGTTTTTACACAGGAGGATACCAGCGATATTCCAGTAATGATAAATTATGTAGAACAGGACGATAATAAACTGTGCACTATTAGGGTCACAAGTGACATGGTCCTTAGGCAAATAGATAAATTAAAACCTAACAAATCCCCAGGCCCTGATGAACTGTATGCAAGGGTTCTAAAGGAATGTAAAGAGGAGCTTAGCACACCTTTGGCTAATCTTTTCAACATATCACTACAAACTGGCATGGTGCCAGATAAGTGGAAAATGGCAAATGTGATACCTATTTTCAAAACAGGTGACAGGTCCTTAGCTTCGAACTATAGACCAATAAGCCTAACCTCCATAGTGGGAAAATTTATGGAATCAATAATTGCCGAGGCAGTTCGTAGCCACCTTGAAAAGCATAAATTAATCAACGAATCTCAGCATGGTTTTACAAAGGGGCGTTCCTGCCTTACGAATTTATTAACTTTTTTCACTAAGGTATTTGAGGAGGTAGATCATGGTAATGAATATGATATTGTGTATATGGACTTCAGTAAGGCTTTTGACAGGGTCCCACATCAGAGACTATTGAGGAAAATTAAAGCACATGGAATAGGAGGAGAAATTTTTTCCTGGATAGAGGCATGGTTGACAAATAGGCAGCAGAGAGTTTGCATAAATGGGGAGAAATCAGAGTGGGGAAGTGTCACGAGCGGTGTTCCAAAGGGGTCAGTGTTGGGCCCCCTGCTGTTCACAATCTACATAAACGACATAGATGAGGGCATAAAGAGCGACATCGGCAAGTTTGCCGATGACACCAAAATAGGCCGTCGAATTCATTCTGACGAGGACATTCGAGCACTCCAGGAAGATTTGAATAGACTTATGCAGTGGTCGGAGAAGTGGCAGATGCAGTTTAATATAGACAAATGCAAAGTTCTAAATGTTGGACAGGACAATAACCATGCCACATATAAACTAAATAATGTAGATCTTAATATTACGGATTGCGAAAAAGATTTAGGAGTTCTGGTTAGCAGTAATCTGAAACCAAGACAACAGTGCATAAGTGTTCGCAATAAAGCTAATAGAATCCTTGGCTTCATATCAAGAAGCATAAATAATAGGAGTCCTCAGGTTGTTCTTCAACTCTATACATCCTTGGTTAGGCCTCATTTAGATTATGCTGCACAGTTTTGGTCACCGTATTACAGAATGGATATAAATTCTCTGGAAAATGTACAAAGGAGGATGACAAAGATGATCCCATGTATCAGAAACCTTCCCTATGAGGATAGACTAAGGGCCCTGAAACTGCACTCTCTAGAAAGACGTAGAATTAGGGGGGATATGATTGAGGTGTATAAGTGGAAGACAGGAATAAATAAAGGGGATGTAAATAGTGTGCTGAAAATATCTAGCCTAGACAGGACTCGCAGCAATGGTTTTAAGTTGGAAAAATTCAGATTCAGGAAGGATATAGGAAAGTACTGGTTTGGTAATAGAGTTGTGGATGAGTGGAACAAACTCCCAAGTACCGTTATAGAGGCCAGAACGTTGTGTAGCTTTAAAAATAGGTTGGATAAATACATGAGTAGATGTGGGTGGGTGTGAGTTAGACCTGATAGCTTGTGCTAACAGGTCGGTTGCCGTGTTCCTCCCTTAAGTCAATGTGACCTGACCTGTCTAGGTTGGGTGCATTGGCTTAAGCCGGTAGGAGACTTGGACCTGCCTCGCATGGGCCAGTAGGCCTTCTGCAGTGTTCCTTCGTTCTTATGTTCTTATGACTCAGCGCCTGGCCCCGCCTCTTCACTGATCGCTACTAGGTTCTCTCTCTCTCTGCTTCCTGAGCTTTGTCATACCTCTTCTTAAAGCTATGTATGGTTCTTGCCGCCACTACTTCACTTGCTAGGCTATTCCACTTCCTGACGACTCTATGACTAAAGAAATACTTCCTAACATCTCAGTGACTCCTCTGAGTCTTCAGCTTCCAATTGTGACCCTTTGTTTCTGTGTCCCCTCTCTGGAACATCCTGTCTCTGTCCACTTTATCTATTCCACGCAGTATTTTGTATGTCGTTATCATGTCTCCCCTGAGACATGATAACGACATACCCCTGAGCTCCGGAACTAGCCTTGTTGCAAACTTTTGTACTTTCTCTCATTTCTTGACGTGCTTGACCAGGTGTGGGTTCCAAACTGGTGCTGCATACTCCAGTATGGGCCTGACGTACACAGTGTACAGTGTATTGAATGATTCCTTACTAAGGTATCGGAACCCTATTCTCAGGTTTGCCAGGCGCCCATATGCTACAGCAGTTATCTGGTTTATGTGTGCCTCCGGAGACGTGCTCGGTGTTATGGTCACCCCAAGATCTTTCTCCTTGAGTGAGGTTTGCAGTCTTTGTCCACCTAACCTATACTCTGTCTGCAGTCTTCTTTACCCTTCCCCAGTCTTCAAGACTTAACATTTGGCAGTGTTGAATTCAAGAAGCCAGTTGCTGGATCACGTGTTCAGCCTGTCCAGGTCTCTTTGTACTCCTGCCTGATCCACATCTGATTTAATTCTTCTCATTAACTTCACATCATTTGCGAACAGGGACACTTCAAAGTCCATCCCTTCCATCATGTCATTCACATATATCAAAAATAGCAGTGGTCCTAGGACTGACCCCGGTGGGACCCCGCTCGTCACAGGCGCCCACTTTGATACCTCATCACGTACCATGACTCGTTGTTGCCTCCCTGCCATGTATTCTCTGATCCATTGCAGTGCCCTTCATGTTATACGCGCCTGATCCTCCAACTTCTGCACTAATCTCTTGTGAGGAACTGTGTCGAAGGCCTTCCTGCACTCCGGGAAAATTCAATCAACCCACCCTTCTCTCTCGTGTCTTCTGTTACCTTGTCATAAAACTCCAGAAGGTTTGTGACACAGGATTTACCTTCCTTGAATCCGTGCTGGTTGTCGTTTATGTGTGTGTGTGAATAAATAACTAAATAACAAAAAGGCACAATACCGTGACTGGAACGATACACAAATAACCCGCACATAAAAGAGAGAAGCTTACGACGACGTTTCGGTCCGACTTGGACCATTGACAAAGTCACACTAACAGAGGTGGAGCAGGACGGCTATATATAGCCTATATATAGCCGTCCTGCTCCACCTCTGTTAGTGTGACTTTGTCAATGGTCCAAGTCGGACCGAAACGTCGTCGTAAGCTTCTCTCTTTTATGTGCGGGTTATTTGTGTATTGTGTGTGTGTGTGTGTGTGTGTGTGTGTGTGTGTGTGTGTGTGTGTGTGTGTTTGTGTGAGTGTGAGTGTGAATGCTCACCTACTTGTAATAACCTACTTGTGGTTGCAGGAATCGAGTCGTAGCTCCTGGCCCCGGCCTCTTCGCTCGTCGGTAATAGGTCCACTCTCTCCCTGCTCCAAGACAATTATCGTACCTCTTCTTAAAGCTGTATATGGATCCTGCCTCCACTACATCTCTCACAAGATTGTTTTACTTACTGACAACTGTGTGACTAAAGAAATTCTTTCTAACATCCCTGTGACTCATCTGAGTTTTCAACTTCCAGCTGTGATCACTTGTTGCTGTGTCTCATCTCTGAAACATTCTCTCTCTATCCACCTTCTCCATTCCTCTCAGAATTTTATATGTAGTTGTCCTCCAGTATCGTCAGATTGATTTCCCTTCACCTCTCCTCGTAGGACATAACCCTAAGCTCCAGGACTATTCTCGTTGAAAACCTTAGCAATTTCTTTAATTTCTTAACGTGCTTGACCGGGTGTGGGTTCCATACTCGTGTCTCATACTCCAATGTAAGCCTGATGCATATAATGTGTCTTAATGACTTCTTACTCAGGTGTCGAAATGCTATTCATAGGTTTGCTAGGCCCCCATATGCTGAAGCATTTATTTGATTAATGTACACTTTAAAATAGGTGCTCGGTATGATACTCGCCTCATAATCCTTTTCCTAGGGTGAAGTTTGCAGCCGTTGGTCCTCTAACGTGTACTCCGTTTCCTCCTTTCTTTTACTCTCCCTAATCTTCATGACTTTGCTTTTGGTACGGTTAAACATCAGGAGTCAATGTTGGACGAGGATTGCAGCCTGTCCAGATTTCTTTGTTATTCTACATTATGCTCATCCCCTTGAATTCTCTGTCATGTCACTCCACTTATACCAGAAACAATTCTGGCCCTAGGCCCTTGTAAACCCCGCTGGTCACATTGTTTCTTTCCTGTCAGTTATTCCCTGATCCACTGCAGTGTCTTTCCTGTTATTCCTGCCTGCTTCTCGCGCTTTTTCACTAATCTCTTGTGCGGAAATGTGTCGAAAGTCTTCTCACAGTCCAAGAAAATGCAGTCTTCCCACCCCTCCCTCTCCTGTCTTACTTCTGTTACCTTGTCGAAAAACTCCAGAAGGTTTGTGACAAATGATTTTCCTCCCTGAAACCGTGTTGTTTACAATATATAAGCTAATTTCTTTTTATATATGCTCCTCAACTCCTCCTTCCTTCCTCAGCCTGATTTCCTGGTCTTTGACTGTTGTTTTAAGAACATAAGAAAGAAGGAACACTGCAACAGACCTACTGACCTATACGGAGCAGGTCCATGTCCCCCCCGGATTAGATCAATGACCCACCCAGTCTGATCATCTCCACTCAAGGATGGAGCACTGCCCCAGACCCAGCAGCACAAGCTAGTCAGGTCCAACTCACACCCACCCACACCTACTCATGTATTTACCTAACCTATTTTTAAAACTACACAACGTTTTAGCCTCAATAACTGTACTCGGGAGTTTGTTCCACTCATCCACAACTCTATTACCAAACCAGTGCTTTCCTATATCATTTCTGAATCTGAATTTTTCCAACTTGAAACCATTGCTGCGAGTCCTGTCTTAGCTGGAAATTTTCAGCACACTATTTACATCCCCTTTATTTATTCCTGTTTTCCATTTATACACCTCGATCATATCCCCTCTAATTCTACGCCTTTCGAGAGAGTGCAGATTCAGGGCCCTCAGTCTATCCTCTTAGGGAAGTTTTCCTACTGAGATGGCTGTACAACAGCTGAGGGTGAAATTTGGCTTTCGATGCTATGTCATTCTCATTTTCCTGCTGGGCCTCTCTCCATTTCCACGTATATTCGTTTCTGGCTCCTCGGTTAGTCTCCTTATTTTCCTGAGTCCTTTGTTGTCTATACCTTTTCAATGCTCTAGTGCGTCTAGCTGTGGCCTCTCTGCATCTTCGGGTGAGCCAAGGGCTCGTTGTGGTATTCCCAATATTTCTGTTACCTTTGTATACGAACTTATCATCTGCCTCCCTGCACTTTCTGGTCGCGTTATCCATCACGTTTGAGTGTACTCACCTAGTTGTGGATGCAGGGGTCGAGTCACAGCTCCTGGCCCCGCCTCTTCACTGGCCGCTACAAGGTCACTCTTCCTGCTGCAAGAGCCTTATCATACCTCTTCTTAAAGCTATGTATGGATTCTGCCTCCACTACATCACTTCTCAGACTATTCCACTTCCTGACAACTCTGTGACTGACGAAATACTTCCTAACATCACTTTGATTCAACTGAATCTTCAACTTTCAACTGTGACCCCTTGCTACTATTCCCCATCTCTGGAACATCCTGTCTCTGTCCACCTTGTCGATTCCTCTCAGTGTTTTATATGTCGTTATCATATCCCCTCTATCTCTCCCGTCCTCCAATATCGTCAGGTCGATTTCCCTTAATCTCTCCTCGTACGACATGCCTTTTTGCTCTGAAACTAGTCTAATTTCCTTACGTGCTTATCTAGGTGTGGGTTCCAAACTTGCACTGCATACTCCAATGTAGTCCAAACGTACACGAAGTACAGGGTCCTGAAGAATTCCATAATGAGACGTCAGAATGCTATTCTTAAGTAGATAGGCGGACGTATGTTGCAGCAGTTATTTGGTTGATGTGCGCCTCAGGAGATGTGCCCGGTGTTATACTCACACCAAGATCCTTTTCCTTGAGTGAGGTTTGTAATCTCTGGCCCCCTAGACTGTACTCGATCTACAGTTTTCTTTGCCTTTCCCCAATCTTTGGGTTAAACTCCAGGAGCCAGTTTCTAGACGAGGCCTGCAGCCTATCCAGATCCCTTTGTAGTTCTTTGTAGTTCTCATCAACTTCACATCATCTGCAGACAGGGACACTTCTGAGTCTATTCCTCCCGTCATTTCATTCACAAATACCAGAAACAGCACAGGTCCTAGGACTGACCCCTGTGGAGCCCTGCTCGTCACAGGCGCCCACTCTGACACCTCGCCACATACCATGACTCGCTGTTGTCTTCCTGACAGGTATTCCCTGATCCATTGCAGTGCCTTCCCTGTTATTCCTGCCTGGTCCTCCAGCTTTTGCACTAATCTCTTTGTTCTGCTCACACCCTTATTTAGCAGCTAAGTTAGTGTATGTTTATTGAGTTTTGTCTGACCTAATCACCTGCGTGCCCACTCAGTAGTTTGTGCGTCGGCCAATACGTAATGACCCAAACTTTCCTGCTGAACTTTTCGTCCTTACTAAATGTTAAGTGATCTGTATATGATATTCAGCTCTCCAGAATAGGATTTGTGACCCCCAGCTACCAGTGATGCAGGGCCAATCGCTATACACACAACATGCAACCCCAAAATGGTGATTTGTACATCACGTCTGGCTGAGGTGTCATCTGGGATCCTGCCTCTGTTGAGGCTATATGATGATTCTCGTTGATACTGCACTCCTGACGCCCTGGTTCCTCTTCTGTTTTTCTTCTCTTCTATTCACATTAACCGTGCTTCATATAGCACTCTAGGTTTGCACTATGCTACCAGTGGAACAATTTAAATCTTATTATCCACACTTGTTTCAGGCATACATCAGAGTCCCGAGATTACTGCATATTTTCCCTTTGATTTTTTTTCTTTTCTTTCCCCCTCACTTTATGATTGTTTTATTATTCACTAACTCATCGATCCTTATCTCTTATCTCACTGGCTTGGGTCACAATTGCTCTGTTTGAATTTGAAGTTACTGGCTTGTGGCAACACCACCGACACCAGACACTCGGCCGCCAGCCTCTCTCTCCTGCCACTGATCCCGCTCCAAATTGTTTTATATAAATTATAGTCCTCACCTCCCTTTCCTGATTTAGGGCAGCTTGTAATTCACTACTTGGGTTGTTCACTGACACTGACAGCTTTCGCGATCCTTGTAATGACCTTGGTGAGTCATAAACCACTAAAGATTCACGAGCAGTATGTGATGCTGTTACTCCCGCCGGTGTGTGTGTGTGTGTGTGTGTGTGTGTGTGTGTGTGTGTGTGTGTACTCATCTATTTGTACTCACCTATTTGTGGTTGCAGGGGTCGAGTCATAGCTCCTGGCCCCGCCTCTTCTCTGATTGCTACTAGGTCCTCTCTCTCCCTGCCCCATGAGCTTTATCATACCTCGCCTTAAAACTATGTATGGTTCCCGCCTCCACTACGTCACTTTCTAGGCTATTCCACGGTCTGACTACTCTATGATTGAAGAAATACTTCCTAACATCCCTTTGATTCATCTGAGTCTTCAACTTCCAATTGTGACCTCTTGTGTCTGTGTCCCATCTCTGGAACATCCTGTCTTTGTCCACCTTGTCTATTCCGCGCAGTATTTTATATGTCTTTATCATGTCTCCCCTGACCCTCCTGTCCTCCTGTGCCGTCAGGCCGATTTCCCTCAACCATTCTTCGTAGGACAATCCCCGTAGCTCTGGGACTAGCCTTGTTGCAAACCTTTGCACTTTCTCTAATTTCTTGACGTGCTTGACTAGGTGTGGATTCCAAACTGGTGCTGCATACTCCAGTATGGGCCTGACGTAAATGGTATACAGTGTCTTGAACGAATCCTTACTGAGGTATCGGAACGCTATCCATAGGTTTGCCAGGCGCCCGTATGCTGCAGCAGTTATCTGATTGATGTGCGCCTCAGGAGATATGCTCGGTGTTATACTCACCCCCAGATCTTTTTCCTTGAGTGAGGTTTGCAGTCTTTAGCCATCTAAACTATATTGTGTCTGCGGTCTTCTTTACCCTTCCCCAATCTTCATGACTTTTCATTTGGCAGGGTTAAACTCAAGGAGCTAGTTGCTGGACCAGGCTTGTAGCCTGTTCAGGTCTCTTTGTAGTCCTGCCTGATCCTCATCCGATTTGATTCTTCTCATTAACTTCACATCATCTGCAAACAAGGACACTTCTGAGTCTATCCCTTCCGTTATGTCGTTCACATATACCAAGAACAGCACAGGTCCTAGGACTGACCCCTGTGGAACCCCGCTTGTCACAAGCGCCCACTCTGACACCTCGTCACGTACCATGACTCGTTGTTGCCTCCCTGTCAGGTATTCTCTGATCCATTGCAGTGTCTTTCCTGTTATGTGTGCCTGATCCTCTAGCTTTTGCAGTAACCTCTTGTGAGGAACTGTGTCGAAGGCCTTCTTGCAGTCCAAAAAAATGCAGTCGATCCACCCCTCTCTCTCTTGTCTTACTTCTGTCATCTTGTCATAAAACTCTAGTAGGTTTGTGACACAGGATTTTCCTTCCCTGAAACCGTGCTGGTTGTCAATTATACACTTATTTCTTTCCAGGTGCTCCATCACTCTCCTCCTGATGATCTTCTCCATGACCTTGCATACTATACACGTTAGTGATACAGGTCTGTAGTTTAGTGCCTCATGTCTGTCTCCCTTTTTAAAAATTGGGACTACATTTGCCATCTTCCATACCTCAGGGAGTTGCCCAGTTTCAAATGATGTGTTGAAGATCTTTGTTAATGGCACACACAATATCTCTGCTCCCTCTTTAAGGACCCACGGAGAGGTGTTGTCTGGTCCCACCGCCTTTGAGGTGTCAAATTCGCATAGGAGCTTCTTCACTTCCTCCTTGGTTATATGTACCTCATCCAGCACTTGCTGGTGTACCCCCCTGTTCTGATTTTCTGGAGTCCTACTGGTTTCCACTGTAAATACTTCTTTAAATCTCGTGTTGAGCTCCTGACATACCTCTCGGTCGTTTCTTGTGAATTCCCCATCACCCTTCCTCAGTCTGATTACCTGGTCCTTGACTGTTGTTTTCCTCCTGATGTGGCTGTACAACAGCTTCGGGTCAGTCTTGACTTTCGATGCTATGTCATTTTCATATTGTCGCTGAGCCTCCCTTCTTATCTGTGCATATTCGTTTCTGGCTCTTCGGTTAATCTCTTTATTTTCCTGAGTTCTCTGTCTTCTGTACCTTTTCCATTCTCTAGTACACCTAGTTTTTGCCTCCCTACACCTTTGGGGGAACCAAGGACTCGTTCTGTTCTTCCCATTATTTCTGTTTTCCTTGGGAACAAACTTCTCCTCTGCCTCCTTGCATTTTGTTGCCACATAGTCCATCATTTCTTGTACTGGTTTTCCTGTCAGTTCCCTCTCCCACTGAATGTTTTGAAGGAAGTTCCTCATGCCTGAGTAGTTCCCCCTTTTGTAGTTTGGTTTTTCCCACCCTATTCCTGCTACTCTCTCCACTTGGAGCTCAACTATGTAGTCGAAGCACAGAACCACATTATCACTGGCTCCCAGGGGCCTTTCATACAAGATATCCTCGATGTCTGAACTACTCAAGGTGAATACAAGGTCCAGTCTTACTGGTTCATCTTCTCCTCTCTCTCTGGTAGTGTCTCTAACATGTTGATGCATGAGGTTTTCCAGTACTACATCCATCATCTTGGCTCTCCATGTTTCGGGACCCCCATGGGGCTCCAGGTTTTCCCAGTCAATCTCCTTGTGATTGAAATCACCCATAACTAGTAACTTTGCTCCCCCCATGTGTGCTCTCCTGGCCACCTCGGCTAGAGTGTCGACCATGGCTCTGTTGATCTCATCGTATTCTTCTCTTGGTCTCCTGCAGTTCTGTGGTGGGTTGTACATTACTGCAATTATCCCCTTATGTCCCTCAGACTGGATTGTTCCTACTAAGTAGTCCCTTTCACCCATGCCATCCATTCCTTCCATTTTCTCAAAACCCCACTGGCTTTTAATGTGTGTGTGTGTGTGTGTGTGTGTGTGTGTGTGTGTGTGTGTGTGTGTGTGTGTGTGTGTGTGTGTGTGTGTGTGTGTGTGTACTCACAAATAATACACATTCGCAACATTTAAGTATCTTTATTCCGAAATATTAACATGTGTATGGATATAGTATTCGCTAGCAAGATGAATGGGAAATCTTCACTCCTCAGGAGGAACAGTTTTCCAACAACTGGAAGAACAGTTTTAACACCTGGGAAAAAATATCTTCAAACATCAGGGGTAACCGTGTTTACCGAGGAGAAACAGTCTTCTATGTCAGAGGCAACAGTCTGGACTTTTCAGGGATAAATCTTCCCACGTCAGGGAAAACTGTCTTCACTAATCGGGGCGAAAACAGTCTTCCACGTCAGAGGTAACAGTTGTCACTCACAAAGAGAAAGCTTTCCTACGTTATAGAGATAATAGTCCTCACTAGTCAGGTAGAGCAGTTTTCCATGTCGTGGGGGAACAGTCTTTACACAGAGGGCGTACTCATCACACGCCCTGTGGAACAGTCCTCCACGTCAGAGGAACAATTTACACAAGTCAAGAGAAACTGTCTTCACACGTCATGGCGGAGACAGTCTTCATACGTGAGGAAATACCGCAAATCATTCTAAAGTTGGTCTTGGTTACATAATGTAGGTCAGAGAGAGAGAGTTCACAAATTGCTTTCGTAATTAAAGACTTTTTCCCGACTTTTGTCGCCGTTGTTTTAATTGTGTGCAATATATATGCAGATAACCGCACAGACCCACAACCCGGAGACGAGGATAAAATACTAATAATTTTACCGTATTTGCATAACGTAATACTTAAATGAAGAATATGGGACAGTAATGTTCAAAAGATTATTGATATTCAGCTAATTGCTGTACTTGTCGTCGTGTCGTTTGTCAGTGGCACCATGAAAATGAGTTGCTTATATATGTATGGGCCATCATGCTTGTATACACAGAGACATACATACTAGTACACACGCAGCTTACATGATGACATACACACACATACACACACACACACACGAAATGGAATAGTCTGGCAAGTGACGTAATGGAGGCAGAACCATACATGAACATCAAAATGGTATACAATTCCGACAGGTTGTTAGGTAAGACACATATACAACAGTTAGACAACTTTATTCCGAAACGTTTCGCCTACACAGTAGGCTTCTTCAGTCGAATACAGAAAGTAGGCAGGAACAGTAGAGATGTGAAGACGATGTAATCAGTCCATCACCCTTGTAGTCGTAGAATTTGAGGTTGTCAGTCCCTCGGCCTGGAGAAGTTCAGTTCCATACATAGTTTTAAGACGAGGTTTGATAAAGCTCATGGAGCAGGGAGAGAAAGACCTAGTAGCGATCAGTGAAGAGGCGGGGACAGGAGCTATGACTTGACCCCTGCAACCACAAATAGGTGAGTACACACACACACACACTGCTGTTTCTAGTATACATGGAAGACATGGCAGACGTGACGGAGTCGCACGATATGAACTAGAGGCGAATGAAACGGGACGAGGACCAGGAAAGGCTACAGACGGACCTGGAAAGGACAAAGAAGACAGCAGACGGAGTACAGGCTCGGGGGTGAAAGGCTGTATGCCTCAGTCAAGGAGAAGGATCCTGTGGTGAGTATCATAACGAGGACGTCTTCTGGGATGCACATCAACCAAAAAACTGCTGGTAATGTTGGTAAGGTAATGTTGGTAGAATTACCGACAATATGTAAAGTAAAAGGACACAAGTGCAACTAATGTGACATTTTATTGTGGCAACGTTTCGCTCTCCAGGAGCTTTGTCAAGCCGATACAAACAGTATATGGACACAGAGGGTATATATAGGCTAAGAGTGAGGTGCAATACTAGTGAGGTACCATTTCGATGTTCACTAGTGGTAGTAGTAGTAGTAGTAGTAGTAGTAGTAGTGACAAAAGTAATACAATATGGTAGAGCAATTAATTCGTACATGAGTAAAAGGATATAAAAGCTATTACTTAGGTAACATAAAAATAGGTTGGACAAATATAGACTGGAAAGAGGCAGCTTGTTTCAGTGTTCACTCTCTGTAATGTGCTTTGTGTAGTATAACAGGAGAGACTATGTGATGGCAGGGCTTACTGTTTTCAGGAGGATTCTTGCTAAGACTTCAGAGATGGTGAAGCTGCCGTTGTTTTTTTTAATTGTACACAGGCGTTGTTCAAGATAACTTGAACAACGCCTCGGGTGATAAATTAGACACATGTGCAACTCTTGGGTATCTTTATTGAGGAAACGTTTCGCCACACAGTGGCTTCATCAGTCCATACATAGGAGAAACTTGAAGAACAGGAGGAGAATGAGGTAATCAGTCCCTCAACCTTGAGTCGATGTGTTCAGTCCATCAATCTTGAGTAGAATACGGTAGATGAGCGGAGAAGTAGCTTATAAACCGTATGGCAGGAGAGGTGAAGCAGTCATAGGTGGTGTCACATTTGTTCAATGTGGAAGTAGGTTGTGCCCAAGAATTAGGCAAGCGAAGAATTCCTAAGTATTAAGATCCCAAGATCTTAATGTGACACCACCTATGACTGCTGCACCTCTCCTGCCATACGGTTTATAAGCTGCTTCTCCGCTCATCTGCCGTATTCTACTCAAGATTGATGGACTGAACACATCGACTCAAGGTTGAGGGGCTGATTACCTCATTCTCCTCCTGTTCTTCAAGTTTCTCCTATGTATGGACTGATGAAGCCACTGTGTGGCGAAACGTTTCCTCAATAAAGATACCCAAGAGTTGCACATGTGTCTAATTTATCAACATGTCGGTTCTCTGAACCATTCATCTACAAACGCCTCGGGTCACACACTCGGGTCATCACAAATGCATGGTTCCCCTCAGGTGACCATAAACACAAGGTCACACTCTCAGGTCACCAGAAGCACAAGGCCACACACTAAGACTACCACGAACGAACGGTAATACACTCAGGTTAACACTCAGATAACACATTCAGGTCACAGGCAACACAAGATCACGCACTCTGGTCACCAGGAAACTGAAATCGCACTCTCCTTCCCTACTCCATGAGTTTTATCATACCTAATCTTAAAACATTGTATGGTTTCTACCTTCACTACGTCACTTTCCAGACTATTCCACTCCCTGAGAACTCTGTGGCTGAAGAAATATTTCCTGACATCCTTTTGGCATTCAGTGATGTCAGTGGCCCGCACAGGTCATGCAGAGTTCACTAAGGAGACAGAGGGAGAAGAACAGACAACAATAATTAATAGGATAACGAGAAATGAATAAATAGTTTAAAGGAAAGACGGGAGAAAGTAAAGAAGGATGGAGAAGAAAAATAAGAGACAATGAGAGCAAAGAAGAAATGAAAGACGGAGGAAAAGAAAAAAAAGGAATAGTAGAGAAAATGTACAAGAACATAGAGTGAGGTAATAATGATGTCAAAAAAATGTGGAAGAAAAGAAAATGGAGGGAGGAAACAAGGAGGGAGAGTACAAGAAGGATGAGAACATGTAAAGAGAGAAGGTGGGAAGTAACAACTAAAGGAAGTAACAACTAAAGGAAGTAACAACTAAAGGAAGTAACAACTGAAGGAAGTAACAACTGAAGGAAGTAACAACTAAAGGAAGTAACAAATAAAGGAAGTAACAACTGAAGGAAGTAACAACTAAAGGAAGTAACAAATAAAGGAAGTAACAACTGAAGGAAGTAACAACTAAAGGAAGTAACAAATAAAGGAAGTAACAACTGAAGGAAGTAACAACTAAAGGAAGTAACAACTAAATGAAGTAACAACTGAAGGAAGTAACAACTGAAGGAAGTAACAACTGAAGGAAGTAACAACTAAAGGAAGTAACAAATAAAGGAAGTAACAACTGAAGGAAGTAACAACTAAAGGAAGTAACAAATAAAGGAAGTAACAACTGAAGGAAGTAACAACTAAAGGAAGTAACAACTGAAGGAAGTAACAACTAAAGGAAGTAACAAATAAAGGAAGTAACAACTGAAGGAAGTAACAACTAAAGGAAGTAACAACTGAAGGAAGTAACAACTGAAGGAAGTAACAACTAAAGGAAGTAACAAATAAAGGAAGTAACAACTGAAGGAAGTAACAACTAAAGGAAGTAACAACTGAAGGAAGTAACAACTAAAGGAAGTAACAAATAAAGGAAGTAACAACTAAAGGAAGTAACAAATAAAGGAAGTAACAACTAAAGGAAGTAACAACTGAAGGAAGTAACAACTAAAGGAGCAAAAAGTGGAAGATACCGAACAAAAAGTTAACAAATAAAAAATATGTAAGAATATGGAAAAAATATATAAAAATAGAAGAGTGAGGTAAGTGATAAGAAGACTGAGAAGACGTGCAAAAAGAATAAGAAAAGAAAACAAATATAAAAGAATATATAGGAAGAGAACTGATGGGAAGGGAACAAGGAGGCAGAGATGAAGTGAAGAAAGAATAAGAATAGCGTACACGAGGAGGAAGAACAGTGAGGGAGAGGACAGGGAGGGAGTAACAGTGAGGGAGAGGACAGGGAGGGAGTAACAGTGAGGGAGAGGACAGGGAGGGAGTAACAGTGAGGGAGAGGACAGGGAGGGAGTAACAGTGAGGGAGAGGACAGGAAGGGAGTAACAGTGAGGGAGAGGACAGGGAGGGAGTAACAGTGAGGGAGAGGACAGGAAGGGAGTACCAGTGAGGGAGAGGACAGGGAGGGAGTAACAGTGAGGGAGAGGACAGGAAGGGAGTAACAGTGAGGGAGAGGACAGGAAGGGAGTAACAGTGAGGGAGAGGACAGGGAGGGAGTAACAGTGAGGGAGAGGACAGGGAGGGAGTAACAGTGAGGGAGAGGACAGGGAGGGAGTAACAGTGAGGGAGAGGACAGGGAGGGAGTAACACTGAGGGAGAGGACAGGGAGGGAGTAACAGTGAGGGAGAGGACAGGGAGGGAGTAACAGTGAGGGAGAGGACAGGGAGGGAGTAACAGTGAGGGAGAGGACAGGAAGGGAGTAACAGTGAGGGAGAGGACAGGGAGGGAGTAACAGTGAGGGAGAGGACAGGAAGGGAGTAACAGTGAGGGAGAGGACAGGAAGGGAGTAACAGTGAGGGAGAGGACAGGAAGGGAGTAACAGAGAGGGAGAGGACAGGAAGGGAGTAACAGTGAGGGAGAGGACAGGGAGGGAGTAACAGAGAGGGAGAGGACAGGGAGGGAGTAACAGTGAGGGAGAGGACAGGAAGGGAGTAACAGAGAGGGAGAGGACAGGAAGGGAGTAACAGTGAGGGAGAGGACAGGAAGGGAGTAACAGAGAGGGAGAGGACAGGAAGGGAGTAACAGTGAGGGAGAGGACAGGGAGGGAGTAACAGAGAGGGAGAGGACAGGGAGGGAGTAACAGAGAGGGAGAGGACAGGAAGGGAGTAACAGTGAGGGAGAGGACAGGAATGGAGTAACAGAGAGGGAGAGGACAGGAAGGGAGTAACAGTGAGGGAGAGGACAGGGAGGGAGTAACAGAGAGGGAGAGGACAGGGAGGGAGTAACAGTGAGGGAGAGGACAGGAAGGGAGTAACAGAGAGGGAGAGGACAGGAAGGGAGTAACAGTGAGGGAGAGGACAGGAAGGGAGTAACAGAGAGGGAGAGGACAGGAAGGGAGTAACAGTGAGGGAGAGGACAGGAAGGGAGTAACAGTGAGGGAGAGGACAGGGAGGGAGTAACAGAGAGGGAGAGGACAGGGAGGGAGTAACAGTGAGGGAGAGGACAGGAAGGGAGTAACAGAGAGGGAGAGGACAGGAAGGGAGTAACAGTGAGGGAGAGGACAGGGAGGGAGTAACAGTGAGGGAGAGGACAGGAAGGGAGTAACAGTGAGGGAGAGGACAGGGAGGGAGTAACAGTGAGGGAGAGGACAGGAAGGGAGTAACAGTGAGGGAGAGGACAGGGAGGGAGTAACAGTGAGGGAGAGGACAGGAAGGGAGTAACAGTGAGGGAGAGGACAGGAAGGGAGTAACAGTGAGGGAGAGGACAGGGAGGGAGTAACAGTGAGGGAGAGGACAGGAAGGGAGTAACAGTGAGGGAGAGGACAGGAAGGGAGTAACAGTGAGGGAGAGGACAGGGAGGGAGTAACAGTGAGGGAGAGGACAGGAAGGGAGTAACAGTGAGGGAGAGGACAGGAAGGGAGTAACAGTGAGGGAGAGGACAGGAAGGGAGTAACAGTCAGGGAGAGGACAGGAAGGGAGTAACAGTGAGGGAGAGGACAGGGAGGGAGTAACAGTGAGGTAGAGGACAGGGAGGGAGTAACAATAAGGGAGAGGACAAGGAGGGAGTAACAGTGAGGGAGAGGACAGTGAGGGAGTAACAGTGAGGGAGAGGACAGGAAGGGAGTAACAGTGAGGGAGAGGACAGGAAGGGAGTAACAGTGAGGGAGAGGACAGGGAGGGAGTAACAGTGAGGGAGAGGACAGGGAGGGAGTAACAGTGAGGGAGAGGACAGGAAGGGAGTAACAGTGAGGGAGAGGACAGGAAGGGAGTAACAGTGAGGGAGAGGACAGGGAGGGAGTAACAGTGAGGGAGAGGACAGGAAGGGAGTAACAGTGAGGGAGAGGACAGGGAGGGAGTAACAGTGAGGTAGAGGACAGGGAGGGAGTAACAATAAGGGAGAGGACAAGGAGGGAGTAACAGTGAGGGAGAGGACAGGGAGTAACAGTGAGGGAGAGGACAGGGAGGGAGTAACAGTGAGGGAGAGGACAACGAGGGAGTAACAATGAGGGAGAGGACAAGGAGGGAGTAACAGTGAGGGAGAGGACAGAGAGGGAGTAACAATTAGGGAGAGGACAGGGAGGAAGAACGGTGAGGGAGAGGACAAAGAGGGAATAACAATGAAGGAGAGCACAGGGACGGAGTAAAAATGAGGGAGAGGACAACGAGGGAGTAACAATGAGGGAGAGGACAGGGAGGGAGTAACAGTGAAGGAGAGGACAAGGAGGGAGTAAGAGTGAGGGAGAGGACAGGGAGGAAGAACATTGAGGGAGAGAACAGGGACGGAGTAACAATGAGGGAGAGGACAAGGAGGGAGTAACAGTAAGGGAGAGGACAGGGAGGAAGAACAGTGAGAGAGAGGACAGGGACTGAGTAACAATGAGGGAGAGGACGAGGAGGGAGTAACAGTGAGGGAGAGGACAAAGAGGGAGTAACAATGAGGGAGAGGACAGGGACGGAGTAACAATGAGGGAGAGGACAAGGAGGGAGTAACAATGAGGGAGAGGACAGGGAGGGAGCAACAGTGAGGGAGAGGACAGAGAGGAAGTACAGTGAGGGAGAGGACAGGAACGGAGTAACAATGAGGGAGAGGACAAGGAGGGAAAAACAGTGAGGGAGAGGACAGGGAGGAAGAACAGTGAGGGAGAGGACAAAGAGGGAGTAACAATGAGGGAGAGGACATGGACGGAGTAACAATGAGGGAGAGGACAAGGAGGGAGTAACTGAGGAAGAGGACAAGGAGGGAGTAACAATGAGGGAAAGGACAGGGAGGAAGAACAGTGAGGGAGAGGACAGGGAGGGAGTAACAATGAGGGAGAGGACAGGGACGGAGTAACAATGAGAGAGAGGACAAGGAGGGAGTAACAATGAGGGAGAGGACAGGGAGGGAGTAACAATTAGGGATAGGACAGGGAGGGAGTAACAGTGAGGGAGAGGACAGGGAGGGAGTAACAATGAGGGAGAGGACAGGGAGGGAGTAACAGTGAAGGAGAGGACAAGGAGGGAGTAACAGTGAGGGAGAGGACAGGGAGGAAGAACATTGAGGGAGAGAACATGGACGGAGTAACAATGAGGGAGAGGACAAGGAGGGAGCAACAGTGAGGGAGATGACAGGGAGGAAGAACAGTGAGGGAGAGGACAAAGAGGGAGTAACAATGAGGGAGAGGACAGGGACGGAGTAACAATGAGGGAGAGGACAAGGAGGGAGTAACAATGAGGGAGAGGACAGGGAGGGAGTAACAATGAGGGAGAGGACAGGGAAGGAGTAACAATGAGGGAGAGGACAAGGAGGGAGTAACAATGAGGGAGAAGACAAGGAGGGAGTAACAATGAGGGAGAAGACAAGGAGGGAGTAACAATGAGGGAGAGGACAAGGAGGTAGTAACAATGAGGGAGAGGACAGGGACTTAGTAACATTGAGGGAGAGGACAAGGAAATAGTAACAATGAGGGAGAGGACAGGGAGGAAGAACAGTGAGGGAGAAGACAGGGAGGGAGTAACAATGAGGGAGAGGACAACGAGGGAGTAACAATGAGGGAGAGAACAAGGAGGGAGTAACAGTGAGGGAGAGGACAGGGAGGGAGTAACAGTGAGGGAGAGGAGAGGGAGGGAGTAACAATAAGGGAGAGGACAAGGGGGGAGTAACAGTGAGGGAGAGAACAGGGGGGAGTAACAGTGAGGGAGAGGACAGGGAGGGAGTAACAATGAGGGAGAGGACAACGAGGGAGTAACAGTGAAGGAGAGGACAAGGAGGGAGTAACAGTGAGGGAGAGGACAGGGAGGGAGTAACAATGAGGGAGAGGACAAGGAGGGAGTAACAGTGAGGGAGAGGACAAGGAGGGAGTAACAGTGAGGGAGAGGACAGGGAGGGAGTAACAGTGAGGGAGAGGACAGGGAAGGAGTAACAATGAGGGAGAGGACAACGAGGGAGTAACAATGAGGGAGAGGACAAGTAGGGAGAAACAGTGAGGGAGAGGACAGGGAGGAAGAACACTGAGGGAGAGAACAAAACGGAGTAACAATGAGGGAGAGGACAAGTAGGGAGTAACAGTGAGGGAGAGGACAGGGAGGAAGAAGAGTGAGGGAGAGGACAAAGAGGGAGTAACAAAGAGGGAGAGGACAGGGACGGAGTAACAATGAGGGAGAGGACAAGGAGGGAGTAAGAATTAGGGAGAGGACAGGGAGGGAGTAACAATGAGGGAGAGGACAGGGAGGGAGCAACAATGAGGTAGAGGTCAAGGAGGGAGAAACAATTAGGGAGAGGACAAGGAGGGAGTAACAATGAGGGAGAGGACAAGGAGGGAGTAACAATGAGGGAGAGGACAAGGAAGGAGTAACATTGAGGGAGAGGACAGGGGGAGAGTAACAATGAGCGGGAGGACAAGGAGGGAGTAACAATGAGGGAGAGGACAGGGAGGAAGAACAGTGAGGGAGAGGACAGGGAGGGAGTAACAATGAGGGAGAGGAGAGGGACGGAGTAACAATGAGGGAGAGGACAAAGAGGGAGTAACAGTGAGGGAGAGGACAGGGAGGGAGTAACAATGAGGGAGAGGACAAGAAGGGAGTAAAAATGAGGGAGAGGACAAGGAGGGAGTAACAATGAAGGAGAGGACAAGGAGGGAGTAACAATGAGAGGACAAGGAGGGAGTAACAATGAGAGAGAGGACAGAGAGGGAGTAACAATGAGGGAGAGGACAAGGAGGGAGTAACATCAGGGAGAGGACAACGAGGGAGTAACAATGAGGGAGAGGACAGGGAGGGAGTAACAGTGAGAGAGAGGACAAAGAGGGAGTAACAATGAGAGAGAGGACAGGGAGAGAGGGAGTAACAATGAGGGAGAGGACAGGGAGGGAGTAACAATGAGGGAGAGGACAGGGAGTAAAAATGAGGGAGAGGACAAGGAGGGAGTAACAATGAGGGAGAGGACAAGGAGGGAGTAACAATGAGGGAGAGGACAAGTAGGGAGAAACAGTGAGCGAGAGGACAGGGAGGGAGTAACAGTGAGGGAGAGGACAGGGAGGGAGTAACAATGAGGGAGAGGACATGGAGGGAGTAACAGTGAGGGAGAGGACAGGGAGGGAGTAACAGTGAGGGAGAGGACAGGGAGGAAGAACAGCGAGGGAGAGGACAGGGAGAAAGTAACAATGAGGGAGAGGACAGGGACGGAGTAACAATGAGGGAGAGGACAGGGAATGAGTAACAATGAGGGAGAGGACAATGAGGGAGTAACAATGAGGGAGAGGACAAGTAGGGAGAAACAGTGAGAGAGAGGACAGGGAGGGAGTAACAGTGAGGGAGAGGACAGGGAGGGAGTAACAATGAGTGAGAGGACATGGAGGGAGTAACAGTGAGGGAGAGGACAGGGAGGAAGAACAGTGAGGGAGAGGACAGGGAGGAAGAACAGTGAGAGAGAAGACAGGGAGGAAGAACAGTGAGGGAGAGGACAAGGAGGAAGAACAGTGAGGGAGAGGACAGGGACGGAGTAACAATAAGGGAGAGCACAAGGAGGGAGTAACAGTGAGGGAGAGAACAGGGAGGAAGAACAGTGAGGGAGAGGACAGGGAGGGAGTAACAGTGAGGGAGAGGACAGGGAGGAAGAACAGTGAGGGAGAGGACAGGGAGGGAGTAACAGTGAGGGAGAGGACAGGGAGGGAGTAACAATGAGGGAGAGGACAGGGAGGAAGAACAGTGAGGGAGAGGATAGGGAGGGAGTAACAATGAGTGAGAGGACAGGGACGGAGTAACAATGAGGGAGAGGACAGGGACGGAGTAACAATGAGGGAGAGGACAGGGAGGGAGTAACAGTGAGGGAGAGCACAGGGAGGAAGAACAGTGAGGGAGAGGAAAGGGAGGGAGTAACAATGAAGGAGAGGACAGGGAGGGAGTAACAGTGAGGGAGAGGACAGGGAGGAAGAACAGTGAGGGAGAGAACAGGGAGGAAGAACAGTGAGGGAAAGGACAAGGAGGGAGTAACAGTGAGGGAGAGGACAGGGAGGGAGTAACAGTGAGGGAGAGTACAGGGAGGAAGAACAGTGAGGGAGAGGACAGGGAGGAAGAACAGTGAGGGAGAAGACAGGGAGGAAGAACAGAGAGAGAGAGGAAAGGGAGGAAGAACAGTGAGGGAGAGGACAGGGAGGAAGAACAGCGAGGGAGAGGACAAAGAGGGAGTAACAACGAGGGAGAGGACAGGGAGGAAGAACAGAGAGGGAGATGACAAAGAGGGAGTAACAATGAGAGAGAGGACAGGGAGGAAGAACAGTGAGGGAGAGGACAGGGAGGGAGTAACAGTGAGGGAGAGGACAGGGAGGAAGAACAGTGAGGGAGAGGACAGGGAGGAAGAACAGAGAGGGAGAGGAAGGGAGGGAGTAACAGTGAGGGAGAGGACAAGGAGGGAGCAACAATGAGGGAGAGGACAGGGAGGAAGAACAGTGAAAGAGAGGACAGGGAGGGAGTAAATATGAGGGAGTGGACAGGGACGGAGTAACAATGAGAGAGAGGACAAGGAGGGAGTAACAATGAGGGAGAGGACAGGGAGGGAGTAACAATGAGGGAGAGGACAGGGAGGGAGTAACAGTGAAGGAGAGGACATGGAGGGAGTAACAATGAGGGAGAGGACAGGGAGGAAGAACAGTGAGGGAGAGGACAGGGAGGGAGTAACAGTGAAGGAGAGGACAAGGAAAGAGTAACAATGAGGGAGAGAACAAGGAGGGAGTAACAATGAGGGAGAGGACAAGGAGGGAGTAACAATGAGGGAGAGGACAAGGAGGGAGTAACAATGAGGGAGAGGACAGGGAGGAAGAACAGTGAGGGAGTAATAATGAGGGAGAGGACAGGGAGGGAGTAACAGTGAGGGAGAAGACAGGGAGGGAGTAACAATGAGGGAGAGGACAGGGAGGGAGTAACAGTGAGGGAGAAGACAGGGAGGGAGTAACAATGAGGGAGAGGACAGGGAGGGAGTAACAGTGAAGGAGAGGACAAGGAGGGAGTAACAGTGAGGGAGAGGACAGGGAGGGAGTAACAATGAGGGAGAGGACAGGGAGGGAGTAACAATGAGGGAGAGGACAGGGAGGGAGTAACAATGAGGGAGAGGACAGGGAGGGAGTAACAGTGAAGGAGAGGACAAGGAGGGAGTAACAGTGAGGGAGAGGACAGGGAGGGAGTAACAATGAGGGAGAGGACAGGGAGGGAGTAACAGTGAAGGAGAGGACAAGGAGGGAGTAACAGTGTGGGAGAGGACAGGGAGGAAGAACATTGAGGGAGAGAACAGGGACGGAGTAACAATGAGGGAGAGGACAAGGAGGGTGTAACAGTGAGGGAGAGGACAGGGAGGAAGAACAGTGAGGGAGAGAACAGGGACGGAGTAACATTGAGAGAGAGGACAAGGAGGGAGTAACAATGAGAGAGGACAGGGAGGGAGTAACAATGAGGGAGAGGACAGGGAGGGAGTAACAGTGAGGGAGAAGACAGGGAGGGAGTAACAATGAGGGAGAGGACAGGGAGGGAGTAACAGTGAAGGAGAGGACAAGGAGGGAGTAACAGTGTGGGAGAGGACAGGGAGGAAGAACATTGAGGGAGAGAACAGGGACGGAGTAACAATGAGGGAGAGGACAAGGAGGGAATAACAGTGAGGGAGAGGACAGGGAGGAAGAACAGTGTGGGAGAGGACAAAGATGGAGTAACAATGAGGGAGAGGACAGGGAGGAGGAACATTGAGGGAGAGAACAGGGAGGGAGTAACAAAGAGGGATAGGACAGGGACGGAGTAACAATGAGAGAGAGGACAAGGAGGGAGTAACAATGAGGGAGAGGACAGGGAAGGAGTAACAATGAGGGAGAGGACAGGGAGGGAGTAACAATGAGGGAGAGGACAGGGAAGGAGTAACAATGAGGGAGAGGACAAGGAGGGAGTAACAGTGAGGGAGAAGACAAGGAGGGAGTAACAATGAGGGAGAAGACAAGGAGGGAGTAACAGTGAGGGAGAGGAGAGGGAGGGAGTAACAATAAGGGAGAGGACAAGGGGGGAGTAACAGTGAGGGAGAGAACAGGGGGGAGTAACAGTGAGGGAGAGGACAGGGAGGGAGTAACAATGAGGGAGAGGACAACGAGGGAGTAACAGTGAGGGAGAGGACAGGGAGGGAGTAACAGTGAGGGAGAGGACAGGGAAGGAGTAACAATGAGGGAGAGGACAACGAGGGAGTAACAATGAGGGAGAGGACAAGTAGGGAGAAACAGTGAGCGAGAGGACAGGGAGGGAGTAACAGTGAGGGAGAGGACAGGGAGGGAGTAACAGTGAGGGAGAGGACAGGGAAGGAGTAACAATGAGGGAGAGGACAACGAGGGAGTAACAATGAGGGAGAGGACAAGTAGGGAGAAACAGTGAGCGAGAGGACAGGGAGGGAGTAACAGTGAGGGAGAGGACAGGGAGGGAGTAACAATGAGGGAGAGGACATGGAGGGAGTAACAGTGAGGGAGAGGACAGGGAGGGAGTAACAGTGAGGGAGAGGACAGGAAGGAAGAACAGCGAGGGAGAGGACAGGGAGGAAGTAACAATGAGGGAGAGGACAGGGACGGAGTAACAATGAGGGAGAGGACAGGGAAGGAGTAACAATGAGGGAGAGGACAATGAGGGAGTAACAATGAGGGAGAGGACAAGTATGGAGAAACAGTGAGAGAGAGGACAGGGAGGGAGTAACAGTGAGGGAGAGGACAGGGAGGGAGTAAGAATGAGGGAGAGGACATGGAGGGAGTAACAGTGAGGGAGAGGACAGGGAGGAAGAACAGTGAGGGAGAGGACAAGGAGGAAGAACAGTGATGGAGAGGACAGGGACGGAGTAACAATAAGGGAGAGCACAAGGAGGGAGTAACAGTGAGGGAGAGAACAGGGAGGAAGAACAGTGAGGGAGAGGACAGGGAGGGAGTAACAGTGAGGAAGAGGACAGGGAGGAAGAACAGTGAGGGAGAGAACAGGGAGGGAGTAACAGTGAGGGAGAGGACAGGGAGGGAGTAACAATGAGGGAGAGGATAGGGAGGGAGTAACAATGAGGGAGAGGACAGGGACGGAGTAACAATGAGGGAGAGGACAGGGAGGGAGTAACAGTGAGGGAGAGCACAGGGAGGAAGAACAGTGAGGGAGAGGAAAGGGAGGGAGTAACAATGAAGGAGAGGACAGGGAGGGAGTAACAGTGAGGGAGAGGACAGGGAGGAAGAACAGTGAGGGAGAGAACAGGGAGGAAGAACAGTGAGGGAGAGGACAAGGAGGGAGTAACAGTGAGGGAGAGGACAGGGAGGGAGTAACAGTGAGGGAGAGTACAGGGAGGAAGAACAGTGAGGGAGAGGACAGGGAGGAAGAACAGTGAGGGAGAAGACAGGGAGGAAGAACAGAGAGAGTGAGGAAAGGGAGGAAGAACAGTGAGGGAGAGGACAGGGAGGAAGAACAGTGAGGGAGAGGACAGGGACGGAGTAACAATGAGGGAGAGATCAAAGAGGGAATAACAGTGAGGGAGAGGACAAAGAGGAAGAACAGCGAGGGAGAGGACAAAGAGGGAGCAACAATGAGGGAGAGTACAGTGTGGAAGAACAGAGAGGGAGATGACAAAGAGGGAGTAACAATGAGGGAGAGGACAGGGAGGAAGAACAGTGAGGGAGAGGACAGGGAGGGAGTAACAGTGAGGGAGAGGACAGGGAGGAAGAACAGTGAGGGAGAGGACAGGGAGGAAGAACAGAGAGGGAGAGGAAGGGAGGGAGTAACAGTGAGGGAGAGGACAAGGAGGGAGCAACAATGAGGGAGAGGACAGGGAGGAAGAACATTGAAAGAGAGGACAGGGAGGGAGTAAATATGAGGGAGAGGACGGGGAGGGAGTAACAATGAGGGAGAGGACGGGGAGGGAGTAACAATGAGGGAGAGGACAGGGAGGGAGTAACAGTGAAGGAGAGGACATGGAGGGAGTAACAATGAGGGAGAGGACAGGGAGGAAGAACAGTGAGGGAGAGGACAGGGAGGGAGTAACAGTGAAGGAGAGGACAAGGAGGGAGTAACAATGAGGGAGAGGACAAGGAGGGAGTAACAATGAGGGAGAGGACAAGGAGGGAGTAACAATGAGGGAGAGGACAAGGAGGGAGTAACAATGAGGGAGAGGACAGGGAGGAAGAACAGTGAGGGAGAGGACAGGGAGGAAGTAATAATGAGGGAGAGGACAGGGACGGAGTAACATTGAGAGAGAGGACAGGGAGGGAGTAACAGTGAGGGAGAAGACAGGGAGGGAGTAACAATGAGGGAGAGGACAGGGAGGGAGTAACAGTGAAGGAGAGGACAGGGAGGAAGAACAGTGAGGGAGAGGACAAGGAGGGAGTAACAATGAGAGAGGACAGGGAGGGAGTAACAATGAGGGAGAGGACAGGGAGGGAGTAACAGTGAGGGAGAAGACAGGGAGGGAGTAACAATGAGGGAGAGGACAGGGAGGGAGTAACAGTGAAGGAGAGGACAAGGAGGGAGTAACAGTGTGGGAGAGGACGGGGAGGAAGAACATTGAGGGAGAGAACAGGGACGGAGTAACAATGAGGGAGAGGACAAGGAGGGTGTAACAGTGAGGGAGAGGACAGGGAGGAAGAACAGTGAGGGAGAGGACAGGGACGGAGTAACAATGAGGGAGAGGACAAGGAGGGAATAACAGTGAGGGAGAGGACAGGGAGGAAGAACAGTGAGGGAGAGGACAAAGATGGAGTAACAATGAGGGAAAGGACAGGGAGGAGGAACATTGAGGGAGAGAACAGGGAGGGAGTAACAAAGAGGGATAGGACAGGGAGGGAGTGACAATGAGGGAGAGGACAGGGAGGGAGTGACAATGAGGGAGAGGACAGGGAGGGAGTAACAATGAGGGAGAGGACAAGAAGGGAGTAACAATGAGGGAGAGGACAAGGAGGGAGTAACAATGAGGGAGAGGACAAGGAGGGAGTAACAATGAGGGAGAGGACAGGGAGGAAGAACAGTGAGGGAGAGGACAGGGTGGGAGTAACAATGAGGGAGAGGACAGGGAGGGAGTAACAGTGAGAGAGAGGACAAGGAGGGAGTAACGATGAGGGAGAGGACAGGGAGGGAGTAACAATGAGGGAGAGGACAGGGAGGGAGTAACAGTGAAGGAGAGGACAAGGAGGGAGTAACAGTGAGGGAGAGGACAGGGAGGAAGAACACTGAGGGAGAGAACAAAACGGAGTAACAATGAGGGAGAGGACAAGTAGGGAGTAACAGTGAGGGAGAGGACAGGGAGGAAGAAGAGTGAGGGAGAGGACAAAGAGGGAGTAACAAAGAGGGAGAGGACAGTGACGGAGTAACAATGAGAGAGAGGACAAGGAGGGAGTAAGAATTAGGAAGAGGACGGGGAGGGAGTAACAATGAGGGAGAGGACAGGGAGGGAGCAACAATGAGGTAGAGGTCAAGGAGGGAGAAACAATGAGGGAGAGGACAAGGAGGGAGTAAGAATTAGGAAGAGGACGGGGAGGGAGTAACAATGAGGGAGAGGACAGGGAGGGAGCAACAATGAGGTAGAGGTCAAGGAGGGAGAAACAATGAGGGAGAGGACAAGGAGGGAGTAAGAATTAGGAAGAGGACGGGGAGGGAGTAACAATGAGGGAGAGGACAGGGAGGGAGCAACAATGAGGTAGAGGTCAAGGAGGGAGAAACAATGAGGGAGAGGACAAGGAGGGAGTAACAATGAGGGAGAGGACAAGGAGGGAGTAAGAATTAGGAAGAGGACGGGGAGGGAGTAACAATGAGGGAGAGGACAGGGAGGGAGCAACAATGAGGTAGAGGTCAAGGAGGGAGAAACAATGAGGGAGAGGACAGGGACGGAGTAACAATGAGGGAGAGGACAAGGAGGGAGTAAGAATTAGGAAGAGGACGGGGAGGGAGTAACAATGAGGGAGAGGACAGGGAGGGAGCAACAATGAGGTAGAGGTCAAGGAGGGAGAAACAATGAGGGAGAGGACAAGGAGGGAGTAAGAATTAGGAAGAGGACGGGGAGGGAGTAACAATGAGGGAGAGGACAGGGAGGGAGCAACAATGAGGTAGAGGTCAAGGAGGGAGAAACAATGAGGGAGAGGACAAGGAGGGAGTAAGAATTAGGAAGAGGACGGGGAGGGAGTAACAATGAGGGAGAGGACAGGGAGGGAGCAACAATGAGGTAGAGGTCAAGGAGGGAGAAACAATGAGGGAGAGGACAAGGAGGGAGTAACAATGAGGGAGAGGACAAGGAGGGAGTAAGAATTAGGAAGAGGACGGGGAGGGAGTAACAATGAGGGAGAGGACAGGGAGGGAGCAACAATGAGGTAGAGGTCAAGGAGGGAGAAACAATGAGGGAGAGGACAGGGACGGAGTAACAATGAGGGAGAGGACAAGGAGGGAGTAAGAATTAGGAAGAGGACGGGGAGGGAGTAACAATGAGGGAGAGGACAGGGAGGGAGCAACAATGAGGTAGAGGTCAAGGAGGGAGAAACAATGAGGGAGAGGACAAGGAGGGAGTAACAATGAGGGAGAGGACAAGGAGGGAGTAACAATGAGGGAGAGGACAAGGAAGGAGTAACATTGAGGGAGAGGACAGGGGGAGAGTAACAATGAGCGGGAGGACAAGGAGGGAGTAACAATGAGGGAGAGGAGAGGGACGGAGTAACAATGAGGGAGAGGACAAGGAGGGAGTAACAATGAAGGAGAGGACAAGGAGGGAGTAACAATGAGAGGACAAGGAGGGAGTAACAATGAGAGAGAGGACAGAGAGGGAGTAACAATGAGGGAGAGGACAAGGAGGGAGTAACATCAGGGAGAGGACAACGAGGGAGTAACAATGAGGGAGAGGACAGGGAGGGAGTAACAGTGAGAGAGAGGACAAAGAGGGAGTAACAATGAGGGAGAGGACAGGGAGAGAGGGAGTAACAATGAGGGAGAGGACAGGGAGGGAGTAACAATGAGGGAGAGGACAGGGAGTAAAAATGAGGGAGAGGACAAGGAGGGAGTAACAATGAGGGAGAGGACAAGGAGGGAGTAGCAATGAGGGAGAGGACAGGGAGGGAGTAAGAATGAGGGAGAGGACAGGGAGGGAGTAACAATGAGGGAGAGGACAAGGAGGGAGTAACATCAGGGAGAGGACAGGGAGGGAGTAACAGTGAGAGAGAGGACAAAGAGGGAGTAACAATGAGGGAGAGGACAGGGAGAGAGGGAGTAACAATGAGGGAGAGGACAGGGAGGGAGTAACAATGAGGGAGAGGACAGGGAGTAAAAATGAGGGAGAGGACAAGGAGGGAGTAACAATGAGAGGACAAGGAGGGAGTAACAATGAGAGAGAGGACAGAGAGGGAGTAACAATGAGGGAGAGGACAAGGAGGGAGTAACATCAGGGAGAGGACAGGGAGGGAGTAACAGTGAGAGAGAGGACAAAGAGGGAGTAACAATGAGGGAGAGGACAGGGAGAGAGGGAGTAACAATGAGGGAGAGGACAGGGAGGGAGTAACAATGAGGGAGAGGACAGGGAGTAAAAATGAGGGAGAGGACAAGGAGGGAGTAACAATGAGGGAGAGGACAAGGAGAGAGTAGCAATGAGGGAGAGGACAGGGAGGGAGTAACAATGAGGAAGAAGACAAGGAGGGAGTAACAGTGAGAGAGAGGACAGGGAGGGAGTAACAGTGAGGGAGAGGACAGGGTGGGGGTAACAATGAATGAGGGAGATGACAGGGACCGAGTAACAATGAGGGAGAGGACAATGAGGGAGTAACAATGAGAGAGAGGACAGGGAGGGAGTAACAGAGAGGGAGAGGACAGGGAGGGGGTAAGAATGAATGAGGGAGATGACAGGGACGGAGTATCAATGAGGGAGAGGACAGGGAGGTAATAACAATGAAGGAGAGGACAAGGAGGGAGTAACAATAAGGGAGAGGACAGGGAGGGCGTAACAATGAGGGAGAGGACAGGGAGGGAGTAACAATGAGGGAGAGGACAGGGAGGAAGAACAGTGAGGGAGAGGACAGGGTGGGAGTAACAATGAGGGAGAGGACAGGGACGGAGTAACAATGAGAGAGAGGGCAAGGAGAAGTAACAATGAGGGAGATGATAAGGAGGGAGAAACAATGAGGGAGAGGACAAGAACAATGAGGGAGAGAACAAGTTGGAAGACAGCGATGATGGGAGAATGAAGGAGATAAGAATAAAATGGAGAGCAATAGAGGACGAAGATACCAGGGAAAGAGGGAGGAAAGAGAAAGAGAGAAAGAGAGAGAGAGAGAGAGAGAGAGAGAGAGAGAGAGAGAGAGAGAGAGAGAGAGAGAGAGAGAGAGAGAGAGAGAGAGAGAGAGAGAGAGAGAGAAGGAAATTAGCGAAGTAACAATGAGAGAGGCATCAATAATGGAGAGAACAATGAGGAAGAGAATAAAATGGAAAAGAACAAACAGGAAGTCTTCCACCTCCATGGGTAGCATGCCACCATAGCACTGAACTAGGCTTCCACCTCCATGGGTAGCATGCCACCAGAGCACTGAACTAGGCTTCCACCTCCATGGGTAGCATGCCACCATAGCACTGAACTAGGCTTCCACCTCCATGGGTAGCATGCCACCATAGCACTGAACTAGGCTTCCACCTCCATGGGTAGCATGCCACCATAGCACTGAACTAGGCTTCCACCTCCATGGGTAGCATGCCACCATAGCACTGAACTAGGCTTCCACCTCCATGGGTAGCATGCCACCATAGCACTGAACAAGGCTTCCACCTCCATGGGTAGCATGCTACCATAGCACTGAACAAGGCTTCCACCTCCATGGGTAGCATGCCACCATAGCACTGAACTAGGCTTCCACCTCCATGGGTAGCATGCCACCATAGCACTGAACAAGGCTTCCACCTGCATGGGTAGCATGCCACCATAGCACTGAACAAGGCTTCCACCTCCATGGGTAGCATGCCACCATAGAACTGAACTAGTCTTCCACCTCCATGGGAAGCATGCCACCATAGCACTGAACTAGGCTGCCACCTCCATGGACAGCATGCCACCATAGCACTGAACTAGGCTTCCACCTAAATGGGTAGCATGCCACATAGCACTGAACAAGGCTTCCACCTGCATGGGTAGCATGCCACCATTGCACTGAACTAGGCTTCCACCTCCATGGGTAGCATGCCACCATAGCACTGAACAAGGCTTCCACCTCAATGGGTAGCATGCCACCATAGCACTGAACTAGGCTTCCACCTCCATGGGTAGCATGCCACCATAGCACTGAACAAGGCTTCCACCTCCTTGGGTAGCATGCCACCATAGCACTGAACAAGGCTTCCACCTCCATGGGTAGCATGCCACCATAGCACTGAACAAGGCTTCCACCTCCACGGATCGCATGCCACCATAGCACTGAACAAGGCTTCCACCTCCATGGGTAGCATGCTACAATAGTACTGAACTATGCTTCCACCTCCATGGGTAGCATGCCAACATAGCTCTGAACTAGGCTTCCACCTCCTTGGGTAGCATGCCACCATAGCACTGAATAAGGCTTCCACCTCCATGGGTAGCATGCCACCATAGCACTGAACAAGGCTTCCACCTCATTGGGTTGCATGCCACCATAGCACTGAACTAGGCTTCCACCTCCATGGGTAGCATGCCACCATAGCACTGTACTAGGCTTCCACCTGCATGGGTAGCATGCCACCATATCACTGAACAAGGCTTCCACCTGCGTGGGTAGCATGCCACCATAGCACTGAACAAGGCTTCCACCTGCGTGGGTAGCATGCCACCATAGCACTGAACTAGGCTTCCACCTCCATGGGTAGCATGCCACCATAGCACTGAACGAGGCTTCCACCTCCATGGGTAGCATGCCACCATAGCACTGAACTAGGCTTCCACCTGCATGGGTAGCATGCCACCATAGCAATGAACAAGGCTTCCACCTCCATGGGTAGCATGCCACCATTGCACTGAACTAGGCTTCCACCTCTTGGGTAGCATGCCACCATAGCACTGAACAAGGCTTCCACCTCCATGGGTAGCATGCCACCATAGAACTGAACTAGTCTTCCACCTCCATGGGTAGCATGCCACAATAGCACTGATTTACGCTTCCACCTACATGGGTAGCATGCCACAATAGCACTTAACAAGGCTTCCAACTGCATGGGTAGCATGCCACCATAGCACTGAACAAGGCTTCCTCCTCCATGGGTAGCATGCAACCACAGCACTGAACTAGGCTTCCACCTCCATGGGTAGCATGCCACCATAGCACTGAACTAGGCTTCCACCTCCATGGGTAGCATGCCACCATAGCACTGAACAAGGCTTCCACCTCCATGGGTAGCATGCCACCATAGCACTGAACAAGGCTTCCACCTCCATGGGTAGCATGCCACCATAGCACTGAACAAGGCTTCCACCTGCATGGGTAGCATGCCACCATAGCACTGAACTAGGCTTCCACCTCCATGGGTAGCATGCCACCATAGCACTGAACAAGGCTTCCACCTCCATGGGTAGCATGCCACCATAGCACTGAACTAGGCTTCCACCTCCATGAGTGGCATGCCACCATAGCACTGAAGAAGGCCATGGGTAGCATGCCACCATAGCACTGAACTAGGCTTCCACCTCCATGGGTAGCATGCCACCATAGCACTGAACTAGGCTTCCACCTCCATGGGTAGCATGCCACCATAGCACTGAACAAGGCTTCCACCTCCATGGGTAGCATGCCACCATAGCACTGAACTAGGCTTCCACCTCCATGGGTAGCATGCCACCATAGCACTGAACTAGGCTTCCACCTCCATGGGTAGCATGCCACCATAGCACTGAACAAGGCTTCCACCTCCATGGGTAGCATGCCACCATAGCACTGAACAAGGCTTCCACCTCCATGGGTAGCATGCCACCATAGCACTGAACTAGGCTTCCACCTCCATGGGTAGCATGCCACCATAGCACTGAACTAGGCTTCCACCTCCATGGGTAGCATGCCACCATAGCACTGAACTAGGCTTCCACCTCCATGGGTAGCATGCCACCATAGCACTGAACAAGGCTTCCACCTCCATGGGTAGCATGCCACCATAGCACTGAACTAGGCTTCCACCTCCATGGGTAGCATGCCACCATAGCACTGAACTAGGCTTCCACCTCCATGGGTAGCATGCCACCATAGCACTGAACTAGGCTTCCACCTCCATGGGTAGCATGCCAACATAGCACTGAACTAGGCTTCCACCTCCATGGGTAGCATGCCACCATAGCACTGAACTAGGCTTCCACCTGCATGGGTAGCATGCCACCATAGCACTGAACAAGGCTTCCACCTGCATGGGTAGCATGCCACCATAGCACTGAACAAGGCTTCCACCTCCATGGGTAGCATGCCACCAAAACACTGAACAAGGCTTCCACCTCCATGGGTAGCATGCCACTATAGCACTGAACAAGGCTTCCACCTCCATGGGTAGAAAGCCACAATAACACTGAACTAGGCTTCCACCTCCATGGGTAGCATGCCACCATAGCACTGAACAAGGCTTCCACCTCCATGGGTAGCATGCCACCATAGCACTGAACTAGGCTTCCACCTCCATGGGTAGCATGCCTACATAGCACTGAACAAGGCTTCCACCTCCATGGGTAGCATGCCACCATAGCACTGAACTAAGGCTTCCACCTCCATGGGTAGCATGCCACCATAGCACTGAACTAGGCTTCCACCTCCATGGGTAGCATGCCACCATAGCACTGAACAAGGCTTCCACCTCCATGGGTAGCATGCCACCATAGCACTGAACAAGGCTTCCACCTCCATTGGTAGCATGCCACCATATCACTGAACTAGGCTTCCTCCTCCATGGGTAGCATGCCACCATAGCACTGAACTAGGCTTCCACCTCCATGGGTAACATGCCACCATAGCACTGAACAAGGCTTCAACCTCCATGGGTAGCATGCCACCATAGCACTGATCTAGGCTTCCACCTCCATGGGTAGCATGCCACCATAGCACATAGCACCTCCATGGGTATCATGCCACCATAGCACTGATCTAGGCTTCCACCTCCATGGGTAGCATGCCACTATTGCACTGAACAAGGCTTCCATCTCCATGGGTAGCATGCCACCATAGCACTGAACTAGGCTTCCCCCTCCATGGGTAGCATGCCACCATAGCACTGAACTAGGCTTCAACCTGCATGGGTAGCATGCCACCATACCTCCATAGCACTGAACAAGGCTTCCACCTCCATGGGTAGCATGCTACAATAGTACTGAACTATGCTTCCACCTCCATGGGTAGCATGCCAACATAGCTCTGAACTAGGCTTCCACCTCCTTGGGTAGCATGCCACCATAGCACTGAACAAGGCTTCCACCTCCATTGGTAGCATGCCACCATATCACTGAACTAGGCTTCCTCCTCCATGGGTAGCATGCCACCATAGCACTGAACTAGGCTTCCACCTCCATGGGTATCATGCCACCATAGCACTGAACAAGGCTTCCACCTGCATGGGTAGCATGCCACCATAGCACTGAACTAGGCTTCCACCTCCATGGGTAGCATGCCACCATAGCACTGAACAAGGCTTCAACCTCCATGGGTAGCATGCCACCATAGCACTGATCTAGGCTTCCACCTCCATGGGTAGCATGCCACTATTGCACTGAACTAGGCTTCCACCTCCATGGGTAGCATGCCACCATAGCACTGAACAAGGCTTCCACCTCCATGGGTAGCATGCCACCATAGCACTGAACAAGGCTTCCACCTCCATGGGTAGCATGCCACCATAGCACTGAACTAGGCTTCCACCTCCATGGGTAGCATGCCACCATAGCACTGAACAAGGCTTCCACCTCCATGGGTAGCATGCCACCATAGCACTGAACTAGGCTTCCACCTCCATGGGTAGCATGCCACCATAGCACTGAACAAGGCTTCCACCTCCATGGGTAGCATGCCACCATAGCACTGAACTAGGCTTCCACCTCCATGGGTAGCATGCCACCATAGCACTGAACAAGGCTTCCACCTCCATGGGTAGCATGCCACCATAGCACTGAACTAGGCTTCCACCTCCATGGGTAGCATGCCACCATAGCACTGAACAAGGCTTCCACCTCCATGGGTAGCATGCCACCATAGCACTGAACTAGGCTTCCACCTCCATGGGTAGCATGCCACCATAGCACTGAACTAGGCTTCCACCTCCATGGGTAGCATGCCACCATAGCACTGAACAAGGCTTCCACCTCCATGGGTAGCATGCCACCATAGCACTGAACTAGGATTCCACCTCCATGGGTAGCATGCCACCATAGCACTGAACTAGGCTTCCACCTCCATGGGTAGCATGCCACCATAGCACTGAACAAGGCTTCCACCTCCATGGGTAGCATGCCACCATAGCTCTGAACTAGGCTTCCACCTCCATGGGTATCATGCCACCATAGCACTGAACTAGGCTTCCACCTCCATGGGTAGCATGCCACCATAGCACTGAACAAGGCTTCCACCTCCATGGGTAGCATGCCACCATAGCACTGAACAAGGCATCCACCTCATGTCACCATAGCACTGAACTAGGCTTCCATGGGTACCTCCATGGGTAGCATGCCACCATAGCACTGAACTAGGCTTCCACCTCCATGCATGCCACCATAGCACTGAACTATTCTTCCACCTCAATGTTTGGCATGCCACCATAGCACTGAACAAGGCTTCCAGGCATGCCACCATAGCACTGAACCTTCCATGGGTAGCATGCCACCATAGCACTGAACAAGGCTTCCACCTCCATGGGTAGCATGCCACCATAGCACTGAACTAGGCTTCCACCTCCATGGGTAGCATGCCACCATAGCACTGAACTAGGCTTCCACCTCCATGGGTAGCATGCCACCATAGCACTGAACTAGGCTTCCACCACCATGGGTAGCATGCCACCATAGCACTGAACTAGGCTTCCACCTCCATGGGTAGCATGCCACCATAGCACTGAACTAGGCTTCCACCTCCATGGGTAGCATGCCACCATAGCACTGAACTAGGCTTCCACCTCCATGGGTAGCATGCCACCATAGCACTGAACAAGGCTTCCACCTCCATGGGTAGCATGCCACCATAGCACTGAACTAGGCTTCCACCTCCATGGGTAGCATGCCACCATTGCACTGAACTAGGCTTCCACCTCCATGGGTAGCATGCCACCATAGCACTGAACAAGGCTTCCACCTGCATGGGTAGCATGCCACCATAGCACTGAACAAGGCTTCCACCTCCATGGGTAGCATGCCACCATAGCACTGAACTAGGCTTCCACCTCCATGGGAAGCATGCCACCATAGCACTGAACTAGGCTTCCACCTCCATGGATAGCATGCCACCATAGCACTGAACTAGGCTTCCACCTAAATGGGTAGCATGGCACATAGCACTGAACAAGGCTTCCACCTGCATGGGTAGCATGCCACCATTGCACTGAACTAGGCTTCCACCTCCATGGGTAGCATGCCACCATAGCACTGAACAAGGCTTCCACCTCAATGGGTAGTATGCCACCATAGCACTGAACTAGGCTTCCACCTCCATGGGTAGCATGCCACCATAACACTGAACAAGGCTTCCACCTCCTTGGGTAGCATGCCACCATATCACTGAACAAGGCTTCCACCTCCATGGGTAGCATGCCACCATAACAGTGAAATAGGCTTCCACCTCCACGGGTCGCATGCCACCATAGCACTGAACAAGGCTTCCTCCTCCATGGGTAGCATGCTAACATAGTACTGAACTAGGCTTCCACCTCCATGGGTAGCATGCCACCATAGCTCTGAACTAGGCTTCCACCTCCTTGGGTAGCATGCCACCATAGCACTGAATAAGGCTTCCACCTCCATGGGTAGCATGCCACCATAGCACTGAACAAGGCTTCCACCTCATTGGGTTGCATGCCACCATAGCACTGAACTAGGCTTCCACCTCCATGGGTAGCATGCCACCATAGCACTGAACTAGGCTTCCACCTGCATGGGTAGCATGCCACCATATCAATGAACAAGGCTTCCACCTCCATGGGTAGCATGCCACCATAACACTGAACAAGGCTTCCACCTGCGTGGGTAGCATGCCACCATAGCACTGAACTAGGCTTTCACCTCCATGGGTAGCATGCCACCATAGCACTGAACGAGGCTTCCACCTCCATGGGTAGCATGCCACCATAGCACTGAACTAGGCTTCCACCTGCATGGGTAGCATGCCACCATAGCACTGAACAAGGCTTCCACCTCCATGGGTAGCATGCCACCATAGCACTGAACTAGGCTTCCACCTGCATGGGTAGCATGCTAGCACTGAACAAGGCTTCCACCTGCATGGGTAGCATGCCACCATAGCACTGAACTAGGCTTCCACCTGCATGGGTAGCATG